>NC_134553.1:16785139-17085139 GCF_025594145.1 Primulina tabacum
CCCCCACACCTTAATCCCCTTTTATTTTTCACTTGTTCATTTTTTTTTTTTTGAATATGTGCATAATTTTCTCATGTGTACTCCCTAGGTTATGAATATAAGGCATGTAAAATTATTTGGCCAAGGGATGAATTTTCAGGTTCAACGCACGATTGGGGATAAGGTTTATTTCAGGTTTACTTTGGTTTTCTACTAGCTAGAGTTCCCTTTCTACAGACATTCATTCAAGTTGTACTTGCATCTCATGTTTTTTCAGTTTCCCCCCACAGATTTTTAAACTCGACTGTCATTCGCACCACTACCAAAACCCACTATATGTGCATTAAAAAACTCACAATTCATGCTACAGGATATCATTACGAGTGACAAGACTCGGAACATGTAATTTATTGAGCCCCAAAATCATCATCAGCTCCCAACCTGCTTGTTGTACCATCAATTGATACACATGCAAAACATAAAGGAGCAAACACAAACGAACCCCTCATACTAAGAGTGTGCAATGTCCCCATTGCACAAATACGGACACACATAAATGAGACACAGATGCATAAACACATAAACAAATGCAATATAAAAGACATAAAGAAACCACAATGATCACAAAAATATAATGCAGCAGAAAATAAAAAACGAAAAGAAGGGGAAAAAAAATGAACTCCCCTGATCAAGGCTCCTCTTCGTCATGTTCTGGTGGTGACACTCCCGATGCATCCCCCTGCTGATAATAGTCATACTGAAAATGGTTAAGGGGGAATGAACGGCGGAGGTGGTGGTATGGTCCCTGGGTCAACACCCCCTTGGCCGAGCATAGTGCACATCATGGACTCGACGTAAGTGAAATTTTCATTGAAGCTCGCCTTGACTCGATCCTGATGAGTCATGAAGGCGAGATTCTCATCCATCTTGTCGTTTGGGACCGCTTGTGGGGATATAGGCGACGCAGGGCGGCGGGGCTCGATCCTCCTGCATCCCCCTCATGAGTGGGGAAGTCTATCTGTCGTTTCGCGCTCTTTCGCTGCAAGTCCTCCACACAAATGAGCTTCATTGGTTGCAGCCATTCCTCCTCATCCCGGAACACAACCCCCGCCCTTGCACACAACTCGGATATGATAGTTATGAATGTTCATCATGATTTGAGAATTTCTGAGCTTGCCCACATTGTTAGCATAGTCCTGAGATAATCATATAGCACCACTGCCCGCTCTGTGAGGGGACTAAAACTCCTTTCTTGAAAATTTGCGGGAAAATTAAAATTTTCTTTTTAAAGAACTTAAATGGCCTCATTCATAAAAATCACTGGTGAATCAAGTTCCATATTTCAAAATATTGCAGCGGAAGAAAATTAAAGTTTTGCCAACAACAACGATTTAAAATATCCAACGACTGATAAAATTGTTTGCGGAAAAAAATAACAACTGCTGCTCTGAGGTCCTCGGGTGCCACTACTGCCGACCCAAGCTGGCTCACTGGTCCCCGCCCTCGGCCCTGGCCTCATCAGTACCTACAACAATCAAGTCTAGTGAGCCTAAAGACTCAGCATGCATAAATCGCATCTAACGAGTAAAAATCTGAATTTAAAATATGCATGAGTTAACATATCCTGTCCTGAGGCATACTGAAAATAATCTGTACTGAGCAATTATAATACGTGCATAACTGAACTGGAAATCACTGTAAAATATTTGCTCCTTGGAGCCTGTACTGAAATAACTGGTAAAATTTTCTGTTGAGATTATGTTTTACGCCTGTGGCCACTGCACTAAGCTGAACTGATCGGTAACTGGCTACCGGGGAGGCTGAAACTGAACTGAGCTAGCCGGTCACTGGCGACCGGGTGGTACCATACTGAACTGATCGGTCACTGGCGATCGTTATAAAATAACACTCCCACATAGTGAATGAACCACAAGCCATATCGCATAAATCTCAAAAATAATCATTTTTCTATTTAATGCACGTAAATAATTAACTGGCGTAATGAAAATTCCTGTAATTTTACCAACTGGATTGGATTGGATCGTTCCCAGGCTCGCTGCAACCTAACTGTGCCATGAAAAATATGCAATAGCTTAAACATGACCAACTATGCAATTTACGTTTAAAAGATGCGACTATGACGCCTAATGACTTCGCATTTAATCATGACTCCGAGCCAACCTGAACCGACACTGAAACCGACGTATAGTCATGATTAAAATACGCTGAAAAATCATAAAATAATGTTCCTAAAATGATAGGGTCGAAATCTAGGTGGAATGGAGGCCAAAACACGAAACGCTCTTTCGAGAGTCAATTTGGCATATTGCACCGTAAATTCTCGTACGACCTCAAAAATGATCCAAATGACGAACGGTCAAAAACATGACCTTCCTAACTCAATGAGGCACTGTCCAGTCCAAGGCTATGGGCTAAAAGCCAACCAAGAACTCGAACAAGCCTCTGAACCGACACAGCAACTTGCTGTAATTTCCAGCAGCTGCGCAACTACAAGACTTGCGTTGGTTTTCGAGACTATCGGCCATTAGGGGCGTGAACCACCGACCAGAGACTCTTACCAACATCCCAAGGAATGATTGAACCATGGCTAAGGGCCCTAGGCCAGCCACAATCCGCATCACACCAAAACTCAACCGAAGGGTCCAACCGAGAGCAACGTGCATGCGTGTGTAGTGTTTATGCTATGATCGATGTCTTGCGTCGTTCCAGTGGCCATTTGATTGACCATGGCACGATCTAGACATCTAGGAGCATGATATGAACCGTGGCTAAGGGCCATAGGCTAACCAAGATCCACACCAAGCAAACACAAACCGAAACCAAAAGCTGTCCAACCGAAGTAGCCGAAGGGGTATAGGGGCTGTTGTGATGTTTTTATTAAAAACCGATGAACCATGGACCAAGCCACCAAAAGGGCAACTTAGTCACGTCTTAGACATGCTGGGAAAGTGATCCAACCATGGATATAGGCCCTTGGGGCAGCCAAGATCAGATCCTTCCTCCATGACCAGAAACTGAATTTTCGAACAACATTTCTGCACCTATGGGGACTTGTTGTCATTCTGAATTTCCAGCAAGCATGGGGCTGGTTTGAATGGACCAACATGGTCCTAATGCATCCTACTACATGTATACAAGCCGCCTTGGGAGCCTGGAGTCGATCCAATACCCGAAACTCACAAAACAAAAGAAACCATGAAGCTTGCCAAGGAAATCGAAAATTCTGCATGTGTGGTTTCAAAATGTTTTGACATGGATCTCGATTTTTACTTGAATAAACATGATCATGTACTGAAAAATAAATGATAATATGACTTGATTGAGGTTTAAAAGAAATCTAGACATGCCTGGTTTCGTTTCGAAAGAAAACGAACGAAATGACGACGACGCGGCACGGAGGAGGTGGAGCGCTTCTCTTGTTTACCTTTCTTGCTCTCGATTTTTTTCTTTCCTTGCTTCCTACTGAATTCCCACGGTTTTCCTCTCTCAAAAACACTCTGAATTTCATGACTAAGGGAGGGGGAATGATGGTTAGGAGGGTGAGGGAAGTGGGTGCAAGATATAAGGAAAGAATCAAGACCAAGTCTTCTCATTTTTTGAATTTTGAATTATGGTTTGATATCAAATGAGTTGGTGGATGCTTCTAGGAGGTAGTGGCCGAAATTTTGCTTATTTTCTAGTCTAGGATATGTCCATTAATTAATTAAATTGTGCTCCCAAAAATCCTAGAATTATCCTACTAATTACATGAAAAGAATTGGTCAAAGTTGATGAGTTGGAAAATGAATCTTCTAGCACTAAGGGTGGCCGAAAAATGCATGATAAAATAAAGGGAAATGTTGATTATCTAGTCAACTAATAATTCTTGAAAGCCTTACTAATCCTTTAAATAATTTAGTGAGCTAACCCCTTAATTAAATAACTTAAATGAGTTCATTTCTTAATCACCTCAAATAATTAAATTAAATCCTCAAACCTCCCTTTCTAACTTAAATGAACTTACTTGCTAGCTAAATTAACTTCTGGAAATATTTCTCGAATCTTAAATTCTATCTCAAAACTCCAACACCGGTCCGGCCTCACTGAAATAACTGAAATGCTAAAGATCAAACTACTGAACTGAAATAATAAAATAATTAACTTCAAACAAATGCATTTAAAATAATCATGCAATGAAGTCAATTAAATTTAAAAATCTAGAATTATGCATGGCTTATACGTCTACTGATTTACGGGTTCTACAATCCTTCCCCCCTTAAATAAATTTCGTCCTCGAAATTAGAACTCACCGAATAACTCGGGGTATCGACTTCTCATCTCCGGCTCAGACTCCCACGTAGCTTCCTCCTCTGAATGGTTGAGCCATTTGACTTTGACTCGCTTAACCAACTTGTTCCGAAGTTTCTTCTCCTGTCTGTCTAGGATCTGCACGGGTCTCTCCTCATAAGATAAGTTCGGAGTAAGCTGCAACGGCTCTAAATTCAGCACATGCGAAGGATTTGCCATATACTTCCTCAGCATGGTGACGTGAAAGACATTGTGTACTCCGGCTAGATTTGGCGGAAGAGCCACACGATACGCTAGCGTCCCAACTCTGTCGAGGATCTCAAACGGTCCAATGAATCTCGGACTGAGCTTCCCTTTCTTGCCAAATCTCATGACACCCTTCATAGGTGCCACTTTCACGAAGACATGATCGCCCACTGCAAACTCTAAGTCTCTCCTCCGCTGATCGGCATAACTCTTCTGTCGGCTCTGAGCAGTCCTCATCCTATCACGGATCTTGACTACTACATCTGCTGCCTGCTGAACAATCTCTGGACCCAACTCTGCTCTCTCTCCTACTTCATCCCAATGAACAGGAGATCTACACTTGCGGCCATACAGCGCCTCATACGGAGCCATACCTATAGACGATTGGAAACTGTTGTTATAGGTGAACTCTACCAATGGTAAGTTCGACTCCCAACTCCCAGAGAAATCAATGACGCAAGCACGGAGAAGATCCTCTAAGATCTGAATAACTCGCTCCGACTGTCCATCTGTCTGCGGATGGAAAGCTGTGCTAAACAGCAACTTCGTACCCAAGTCGAATGCAAACTCTTCCAAAATGAGGAAGTGAATCTGGGATCTCTGTCGGATACGATAGAAACTGGAATACCATGGAGTCGGACTATCTCTCGGATATACAGCTCTGCATACTGAACCATGGTGAAAGTCGTCTTAATAGGCAAGAAGTGCGCTGATTTGGTAAGACGATCTACAATCACCAGATAGCATTCGATCCTCTGGCTGACCTCGGCAATCCGGTCACAAAGTCCATGGTAATGTTTTCCCACTTCCACTCGGGAATAGGAAGAGGCTTGAGCAAACCTGCTGGTCTCTGATGCTCGGCCTTCACTAACTGGCAAGTCAGGCACTCGGATACAAAACGCCTGATGTCCTTCTTCATCCCTGGCCACCAATACAGTAGCTGCAGATCTTTGTACATCTTCGTACTCCCAGGGTGAATGGAGTACGGGGACGTATGGGCCTCTGATAAGATATCTGCTCGGATAGAATCACTGCTAGGAACCCATATCCTATCTCGGTATCTCACAATACTGTCGCTGACTGTATACAAAACACTGCCCTTGGCTTCATCTCTCTTCTTCCACTGTGCCAACTGCTCATCTGCTGCCTGACCGCTGCGAATACGGTCAATAAGAGAGGACTGGATAGTCAAGGTAGATACACGAGGAACTCTACCTCGAGGGTAAGTCTCAAGATCAAACCTCTGCGTCTCAATCTGAAGAGGTTTCTACATCGTCAAATGAGCCATCACTGCGACTTTCCTGCTCAAAGCATCCGCAACTACATTAGCTTTACCCGGGTGGTAGCTAATATCACAATCGTAGTCTTTCACAAGCTCCAACCAATGCCTCTGACGCATGTTCAGCACCTTCTGCGTAAAGAAATACTTGAGGCTTTTGTGGTCGGTAAAGATCTGACACTTCTCCCCATACAGATAGTGCCTCCAAATCTTCAAAGCAAAAACTACGGCCGCTAACTCCAGATCATGGGTAGGGTAATTCTTCTCGTGGATTTTCAGCTGTCGAGAAGCATACGCTATCACTCTCCCATGCTGCATCAAAACTGCACCTAAACCAAGCTTCGAAGCATCGGTATAAAGGACAAACTCGCCGGATCCTGACGGTACAGCCAAAACGGGTGCTGAGATAAGAGCTTGCTTCAAAGTATCGAAGCTCTTCTGACACTCCTCGCTCCACACAAACTTCACATTTTTCTTTGTCAGTGCTGTGAGTGGAACGGCGATAGAGGAAAATCCTTGGATGAATTTTCTGTAATATCCTGCTAGCCCAAGAAAACTGCGGATCTCTGATGCATTCTGAGGCACAACCCAATCTCTGACTGCTACAAATTTTGCGGGGTCTACCTCAATGCCACTGCTAGAAACAATGTGGCCCAAGAACGCCACCTTCTCTAACCAGAATTCGCACTTACTGAACTTTGCGAATAATTTGTGCTTCTACAATGTCTGCAACACTGTGGTCAGATGCCTGCTGTGCTCCTCCCGACTCTTGGAGTAGACGAGAATGTCATCTATGAACACTATCACAAACTGGTCGAGGTACGGCTGAAATACGCGATTCATGAGATCCATGAAGATTGCTGGCGCATTCGTCAGACCGAACGGCATCACAAGGAACTCGTAGTGACCATAACGAGTTCTGAAAGCTGTCTTCGAAACATCAGCACCTCTCACCCTCAACTGGTGATAACCAGAACGCAGATCTATCTTGGAGAAAATCGAAGCTCCCTGCAACTGGTCAAACAGATCCTCAATCCTCGGCAGTGGGTATTTATTCTTCACTGTAACCCTGTTCAACTCCCTGTAGTCAATGCAAAGCCTCATCGAGCCATCCTTCTTTTTCACAAATAAGACTGGCGCGCCCCATGGAGAAAAGCTCGGGCGAATGAACTCCTTGTCGAGAAGTTCCTGAATCTGCTTCTTAAGCTCTCCCATCTCTGTCGGTGCTAGTCGGTATGGCGCTTTGGATATCGGAGCCGTACCTGGCATAAGCTCAATGGAAAACTCCACCTCTCTCTCTGGTGGCATACCAGAGACGTCTTCGGGAAAAACGTCTAAGAAATCTCTAACAATCGGAACATCTGAGGCTGACTGGCTGGGTTCCTCGGGGACAGATAAAAAGGTTGCTAGAAATGCCCGACACCCTCTATGCATGAGCTTCCTAGCCTGAACATAAGGAATAATGCGCGGTAAAGGAAAGTACCTGTCCGGCTCAAATAAGAACTGCTCCATTCCAGGCGGTCGGACAAGAACGGATCTCTGCTGGAAGTCTATCAACACTCTGTTCCTCAATAGCCAGTCCATCCCTAGGATGATGTCAAATTCCGGCATCGGTAGCACAATCAGATCCGCATAAACAAGATTACCGTGCAGCTCAAGGTCTATATCTCGGATAACATTGGTAGCTGCCATCTCCTCGCCTGACGGCAACACTACTGAAAAGGCTGTATCTAGCCCAATGGTCTGGATCTTGAGAAAGTTTGCAAAGACCTCCGAAATAAATGAGTGAGTGGCCCCTGAATCTATCAAGGCCTTGGTAGCGGAACCAGATATAAAAATTCTCCCTGAAAGAGCGGAGCTCTAAGTTGAATCCCACTACAAGATCTAAACTTATAGACATGCAAAGGTCTAGGTTCCTCTAGCTTAATTTCCCCGAAATAAATCTGAGTAGAGCATGCAATCCTATAATAGTTCTAAGTTCAAAATCTAAATCCCGATTCCCAAAATGCTGAAATTCGAAGAATAACTTAAAGTTTAAAGGTACCTGTCAACAACATAGTCTCCGGGTTGGTTTCCGCGGCATGGAGAGCAAAAACTATGCCTTGGGTAGGCAGATTCCTCTGAGGACACTGCAGCAACATGTGGTCTGGACTGCCACACTTAAAACACTTTCCTGAGCCAGCCATACATGCTCCAAGATGGCGACGTGAGCACCTGGGACAGACTGGGTGCTCCTGAGTCCTCGGGGCTGTGCGTCCCCGCTGCTGCTGCTGCTGCTGCTGGCCTTGGTTCCTGAGCGGTCCATGAAAAGGCCTTTTATTCTGCTGCTGATGCTGATGAGGAGGAGGGCGGTGCGGTGCCTGGACTGGGCGCTTGCCCTGGCGATCCCTCTCGATATCCCGCAGATCCTGCTCTGCGGCTAAGGCCTTGGAGACGGCAACCTCATAAGTAGCAGGGTCAGATACCCTAACATCCCGGCGCAAGATCGGCCGTAAGCCCACCAGGAAGTGCATCAGCTTGGCTCTGGCATCATTCGCTATCAGGGGCACAAAGTGACAGCCCCTCTCGAACTTACGGATAAACTCCGTAACCGACATATCCCCCTGTCTCAGACTCATGAACTCGGTGGTCAGCCTGGTGCGAACCTCCTCAGCAAAATACTTGGAGTAGAAAACCTCCGTAAAGCGGGTCCAAGAAAGTGTAGCCAATGTCAGGGCTACCGAACTCCTTCCCACCATAAGCGGGCGTCTCCAGTGAACAGGTAGGTGGCACATCGGACTCGGTCTGCGTCCCCCAGCTCCATAAAATCGAAGATAACCTCGAGGGATTTGATCCATCCCTCGGCAACCATGGGGTCAGATGCCCCAGAGAATTCCTTTGGGCGCATCTTCATGAATCGCTCATACACAGCCTCGGGCCCTGTCGGCCTGGCTGCGGCTGCGGCTACGGCTGCGGCATTGCCCCCCGCAAACTGTGCGAAGAACTGTGCCATCCCAGCTAACATCTGGGCACTCATGTCCGGTGGGGGCGGTGGAGGAGGTGGTAGGTCTCCCTCCGGTCTACGTTCCTCAATGTCCTCTCGGCGAGGCTCCTCCTCTCTGTTGCGCTCTAAGATGCGTCTAGGGGGCATACTGTTCCAACATAACCCATACGTAACTAACATGCATAATTCCATAATTTATTTTAAATGAACTCTGAAATACTGAAAATCTGGAAGCATGCTGACAAACTAATTCATGCTTTAACTAAAATGCTGAACAAAATGCTGAACTGAAAAACTTACAGACCAAAGGCGTGGCTTCGTGAGCTTCTCGCGGTCAGTAGTAGTGAAACCCTATACAGAACCACCGCTCTGATACCAACTGTGAGGGGACTAAAACTCCTTTCTTGAAAATTTGCGGAAAATTAAAAATTTTCTTTTTAAAAGAACTTAAATGGCCTCATTCATAAAAATCACTGGTGAATCAAGTTCCATATTTCAAAATATTGCAGCGGAAGAAAATTAAAGTTTTGCCAACAACAACGATTTAAAAATATCCAACGACTGATAAAATTGTTTGCGGAAAAAAATAACAACTGCTGCTCTGAGGTCCTCGGGTGCCACTACTGCCGACCCAAGCTGGCTCACTGGTCCCCGCCCTCGGCCCTGGCCTCATCAGTACCTACAACAATCAAGTCTAGTGAGCCTAAAGACTCAGCATGCATAAATCGCATCTAACGAGTAAAAATCTGAATTTAAAATATGCATGAGTTAACATATCCTGTCCTGAGGCATACTGAAAATAATCTGTACTGAGCAATTATAATACGTGCATAACTGAACTGGAAATCACTGTAAAAATATTTGCTCCTTGGAGCCTGTACTGAAATAACTGGTAAAATTTTCTGTTGAGATTATGTTTTACGCCTGTGGCCACTGCACTAAGCTGAACTGATCGGTAACTGGCTACCGGGGAGGCTGAAACTGAACTGAGCTGGCCGGTCACTGGCGACCGGGTGGTACCATATTGAACTGATCGGTCACTGGCGACCGTATAAAATAACACTCCCACATAGTGAATGAACCACAAGCCATATCGCATAAATCTCAAAAATAATCATTTTCTATTTAATGCACGTAAAATAATTAACTGGCGTAATGAAAATTCCTGTAATTTTACCAACTGGATTGGATTGGATCGTTCCCAGGCTCGCTGCAACCTAACTGTGCCATGAAAAATATGCAATAGCTTAAACATGACCAACTATGCAATTTACGTTCAAAAGATGCGACTATGACGCCTAATGACTTCGCATTTAATCATGACTCCGAGCCAACCTGAACCGACGTATAGTCATGATTAAAATACGCTGAAAAATCATAAAATAATGTTCCTAAAATGATAGGGTCGAAATCTAGGTGGAATGGAGGCCAAAACACGAAACGCTCTTTCGAGAGTCAATTTGGCATATTGCACCGTAAATTCTCGTACGACCTCAAAAATGATCCAAATGACGAACGGTCAAAAACATGACCTTCCTAACTCAATGAGGCACTGTCCAGTCCAAGGCTATGGGCTAAAAGCCAACCAAGAACTCGAACGAGCCTCTGAACCGACACAGCAACTTGCTGTAATTTCCAGCAGCTGCGCAACTACAAGACTTGCGTTGGTTTCGAGACTATCGGCCATTAGGGGCGTGAACCACCGACCAGAGACTCTTACCAACATCCCAAGGAATGATTTGAACCATGGCTAAGGGCCCTAGGCCAGCCACAATCCGCATCACACCAAAACTCAACCGAAGGGTCCAACCGAGAGCAACGTGCATGCGTGTGTAGTGTTTATGCTATGATCGATGTCTTGCGTCGTTCCAGTGGCCATTTGATTGACCATGGCATGATCTAGACATCTAGGAGCATGATATGAACCGTGGCTAAGGGCCATAGGCCAACCAAGATCCACACCAAGCAAACACAAACTGAAACCAAAAGCTGTCCAACCGAAGTAGCCGAAGGGGTATAGGGGCTGTTGTGATGTTTTTATTAAAAACAGATGAACCATGGACCAAGCCACCAAAAGGGCAACTTAGTCACGTCTTAGACATGCTGGGAAAGTGATCCAACCATGGATATAGGCCCTTGGGGCAGCCAAGATCAGATCCTTCCTCCATGACCAGAAACTGAATTTTCTAACAACATTTCTGCACCTATGGGGACTTGTTGTCATTCTGAATTTCCAGCAAGCATGGGGCTGGTTTGAATGGACCAACATGGTCCTAATGCATCCTACTACATGTATACAAGCCGCCTTGGGAGCCTGGAGTCGATCCAATACCCGAAACTCACAAAACAAAAGAAACCATGAAGCTTGCCAAGGAAATCGAAAATTCTGCATGTGTGGTTTCAAAATGTTTTGACATGGATCTCGATTTTTACTTGAATAAACATGATCATGTACTGAAAAATAAATGATAATATGACTTGATTGAGGTTTGAAAGAAATCTAGACATGCCTGGTTTCGTTTCGAAAGAAAACGAACGAAACGACGACGACGCGGCACGGAGGAGGTGGAGCGCTTCTCTTGTTTACCTTTCTTGCTCTCGATTTTTTTCTTTCCTTGCTTCCTACTGAATTCCCACGGTTTTCCTCTCTCAAAAACACTCTGAATTTCGTGACTAAGGGAGGGGGAATGATGGTTAGGAGGGTGAGGGAAGTGGGTGCAAGATATAAGGAAAGAATCAAGACCAAGTCTTCTCATTTTTGAATTTTGAATTATGGTTTGATATCAAATGAGTTGGTGGATGCTTCTAGGAGGTAGTGGCCGAAATTTTGCTTATTTTCTAGTCTAGGATATGTCCATTAATTAATTAAATTGTGCTCCCAAAAATCCTAGAATTATCCTACTAATTACATGAAAAGAATTGGTCAAAGTTGATGAGTTGGAAAATGAATCTTCTAGCACTAAGGGTGGCCGAAAAATGCATGATAAAATAAAGGGAAATGTTGATTATCTAGTCAACTAATAATTCTTGAAAGCCTTACTAATCCTTTAAATAATTTAGTGAGCTAACCCCTTAATTAAATAACTTAAATGAGTTCATTTCTTAATCACCTCAAATAATTAAATTAAATCCTCAAACCTCCCTTTCTAACTTAAATGAACTTACTTGCTAGCTAAATTAACTTCTGGAAATATTTCTCGAATCTTAAATTCTATCTCAAAACTCCAACACCGGTCCGGCCTCACTGAAATAACTGAAATGCTAAAGATCAAACTACTGAACTGAAATAATAAAATAATTAACTTCAAACAAATGCATTTAAAATAATCATGCAATGAAGTCAATTAAATTTAAAAATCTAGAATTATGCATGGCTTATACGTCTACTGATTTACGGGTTCTACACGCTCCTTTTGTACATCGCTCTTGTGTGAGACCGGAATCATCCTCCTTGCCAAAAACAAATACCAAAGAGTAATATCGGCTCGCAAATATCTCTCTTCAAAACTTCGGTGGCCCCCTTAATGGTTTTCAGGTCGCCTCTGGAAGACATAGAGTCTCGAGTACCACAGTGTAATCAGGGGCAGCAACCAACGTCTTGAATGCGGATTCATCAACCTCGGCCATTTCTAACAGTGAGTTAATCGTGACAGAATAAAACGGCACAAGTCGACCTCTAACAAAGCCTTATCATCCGTCCTTTCACCTGCATTGGCATAAAATTCTCTAACCATAGACACAACAACACCAGCTGGTTGACTTCCAAATCATTCAGATCCCCGCTTACCCAACTCCACAAGAGGTTTTAATTGTCTATCTTCAATTGCCTAAGAAATCCCCTCTCAACAATTGGGTTTCTATGAATCTTACCATGAGTATATCGAGCCCTAGCCGCATCATTCACAAAGTGAGTTCTATCAAATGACGAAGAATATGAGGAGCTCGGATTACCTTTCAATTTCTTGGGGGCCATGGTGGTAGATGATGGAGATGGTGACCGGAGGAAAGATTCCGCTTGAATCTTACGGAGGAGTGCGAGCCACGTCGCTTGAATCCCAGTTTTGGAAGAGATCCGATGTACAAAAATGAGAAAGGGCGAATTTGAGTGTTAGAATTTCAAAAACTTTCGTGCAGAATGAGAGAAGGGAAAGGGGAAGGGGAGGGGCAAATTTATGTAAAGTCACGCCCAAGCGGTATGATTTTACCTCCCGAGCAACGACTGCACTGGAATTACTCATGGACAGAGGCGTTCGCGCTCGAGCGGTAATATTCGCCCTTTTTTTATAAATAAAAATAATAATAAAAACAATAAAAATTTATTATTATTATTTTTTTCCTTTTTTTTATAATAATAGCAATAATGGAATAAAACAAACAACATCTAGATCAAAGACTCAACTCAATAAAATAAAAATTAGAAACGAGTAGGAAGAGAAAGAAATTAGTTCTCAATTTATAGTCGAGAGCTAGACTGTAGGTTCCTCTCAGCTCTGACTGTTTTGGAATCGAGCGACTCCAATTTGTGGCTCGACTGTGCCACCCAAATAATGCTTCAGTCGTTGAGCATTGAATGTGAACGACTCATTTTTTCCATCTTTCAAAGTTATTGCTCCCGAGGGGAACACGTTGGTGATCATGTATGGGCCCGTCCATCTTGACTTGAGCTTGCCAGGAAATAAGTGCAGTTTGGAGTTGTACAGTAGCACCGCTTCACCTTTTTTGAATTCCCTCGGTGTAATGCGCTTGGCGTGTGCTTGCTTTGTACGCTCCTTGTAGGTCAAATCCAGGTCATAGGATTGACTCCGAAATTCTTCCAACTGGTTCAACTGCAGCAACCTGTGTTCACCTGCAAGGGCAAATTCAAGATTCAGTGCTTTTTTTGCCCAATACGCTCTGTGTTCTAACTCAACAGGTAAATGAAACGCTTTTCCAAAAAGTTATCTATACGGTATCATGCCTATAGGTGTCTTAAAAGCAGTCCTATACGCCCAAAGCATGTCATCCAACCTCATCGACCAGTCCTTTTGATTTATCCCCACAACCTTCTCTTAAATCCTCTTAATCTCGCGATTCGACATCTCAACTTGACCACTCGTTTGGGGGTGATAAGGAGCGAGATTTTATGAGTGACCCCATATTTTCCCAAAAGTTTTTCAAAACGTTTATTGCAAAAATGGGTGCTACCATCACTAATGATCGTTTGTGGTGTTCCAAATCTGTTGAAAATGTTTTTCTTTAAAAATTTCAGCACCACTTGAGCGTCATTCGTGGTATATGATTCCGCCTCCACCCATTTGGAAACATAGTCAACCACAACCAAAATGTATTTTTTTGTAAAAAAAGTTTGAAACGGTCCCATAATATCTATCTCCCAAACATCAAAGACCTCGCACTCGATAATATTATTTAAAGGCATCTCATGACGATTAGAAATGTTACCTATGCGTTGGCATCTATCACAAGAGAGGACAAATGAACGTGCATCTTTAAATAGATTTGGCCAATAGAAGCCACATTCGAATACCTTGGATGCCATTCTTGTGAGTCCAAAATGACCACCTACCTCTTGGTAATGACAATGACCGAGAATCAATCTCATCTGTTCTTCCGCCACAAATCTTCGTATCATGGCATCTGCACAGATTTTGAACAAAAAAGATTCCTCCCAAAAATAATATTTCACGTCACAAAAAAAATCCGAGAAGTTTGATAGTTTCCGCCTTCACTACCACTTGCATATTTGGATTGAGTCGTCTCTGAGGTTTCACGAGGGGGGAGTATTTCTCCTCCATCAAGATTTTATGCATGCAGAGCCACCTTCCAAGCAAATGCCTTTTGGTGCTTTTCGAGAACTTCCAGCAGTTTTCCCACCATTGCGTCTGTCAAAGCAGTAGAAATAATGACAGGTAAATTGTTATTCTCACCTAGGTATACGTACTTTAGGTGCGGAGGCAGTGGCTTTTGTTCAAGCGTTGGTGGTTCCTCAATGCTTGACTTCTGAGGAGTCAAGTCTCTTCGGTCTCCAAAATCCTTCAATCTTATCCTTATTGGCTTCCTCTATGGGTGGTTGGCATTGAAGGATGCCACTATTTCAGCTCTTTCTTCGTCCAAGTCATCCTCCTTCAATTTAGCGGTGAGAGTGTCTTCCAATGGGTCCTTCATAGCATCTTGCACAAAATTACACACAAGTGAATCCACAACATCAATTCTAAAACAATCATCAGTGCGCAGTGTGTGCTTAAGAGCATTAAAGATATTAAAATTAATTTCTTCTTCTCCCACTCTCAATCTCAACTTTTCTTCTTGAACATCAATCAGGGCCTTGTCTGTTGCAAGGAAGGGTCTCCCCAAAATCAAAGGCATCTCCATGTCATCTCCATGTCGAGTACTATTAAATCTGCTGGAAATATGAACTTGTCCACTTTCACCAACATATCCTCTATGACTCCTCGAGGACATTTTGTAGTACCCGAAAAATCAATATGCGTAAATATGTGCATAATATCTATTATTTAATTTTAAATGATTATTATTTTAGGAATTTGTTGATTTAATTGAATTTAAATCATTTACGTTATTTTTATAAGGACTTTAAATCGCGTATTTCAAATTTTAACTTTTTAGATATATACGCGAGACCGGACCGGAGATAGGAAATCGGAGATGAATTTTATGATCCAAAAATATTCCTAAATTTATTCCGAGTTAAGAAATAATTTATTTTAATGAAATCAAGTGGATTTAAGTCTACTTTAATTAATTAATCATCAATTTAATTGTAGGCTTCTTAATTCATCATGATTATGCTTAATTAACCTTTTAATCAAGCTTATCTAACATAGGATTCTACTTAGCAAAACTTAAACAAATCCTACACAAATTTGGGAAGACAAGTCTCGGTCCTCTCCACTCCACACAATCCCCAACTTGACACCATTTAACTCCACCAACAACAAAACAAAGACCACCCATTCATCATGCATGTTTCCCCCCCAACTTGACATCATTTACTCCTCCATAAACCACCTTATTTGACCACAAGCCTTCACCACCTTCTTCACTCCACCTAGCAAAAAAATTCAGAAGAAAACTCATCCAATAATCGTGAGCCATCAAGAGAGAAAAGAGAGAAAATAAGAAAGAAAAGAGAATTCTGTCTCCGCCGCGCCGCGTTCGTCGTAATCGATTTGTTTTTGTTTCAAAAAAATCCAAGTCATGTCTATATTATTTCTTTGCTCTTCAATCAAGTTATATATCTATTTTTAAACCATTACATGTGCTTGATCTATGACAAAACCGAAATCATGTCAAGAACTTTCGAAAAACATTGTACAGAATTTTCGGCTCTTCCCACATGCACTTCACGTTCTTTGTTGTTTTTGTGGTTACAGGGTTGGCTCGACTTCCAGGGACTCAAGGCTGCTTTTAGACATGATATAGGGTGTGTTAGGAAGGGAGTTGTCCATTGGTTTCAGCCCTTTCCCCCCTTGCATCACGTTTTGGACAGCAACTCCCCAGCATGTCGTTTTGTGTCTCGATTTGCATGTTTATTGTCTGAGGTGAAGATTCTGATCTTGGCTGCCCTAGAGGCTGTAGCCATGGTTAGAACCTTTCCTTGACATGTCTAGGACGTGACCAAGATGCCCTTTCATGGTTTGGTTCATTGTCCATCGGTTTTCAAAATAAACAAGAACAGCCCCCTTTGGTTTTAAAATTCTGGTTTTTTGTTGAGTGTGTTGAGTTTCGTTTTTAGGTGTCAAGTGGGTTGTGGTTGGATTCTAGCCCTTAACCATGAATCATACAACACCTTAGCATGTCTAGCATGGACCATGGTTAACCTCATAGCCATTGGATCCTTCATTTGACAGCAAAACAAGCAACGCCCCCACGCGTGCAATGTGTGTGTTCTCGGGTGAAGCTTGTATTGTCGTAGGTGTCGGCAGGAATTGTGTTTGGCCTAGGGCCCTTAGCCATGGTTCAAACCATAACTTAGGATGTTGGTAAAAGGCTCTGGTCGGTGGTTCAAGCCCCAATGACCATTGGCCTTGAAAACGATGCAAGGAAGCGTAACAGCTGCTGCAGTAATTTTTTGGACAAAAACTTTGCCTTCGGTTCAGAGGTGTGTTTTGAGTTCTTGGTTGGCCTTTAGCCTATGGCCTTGGATTGGACAGTGCCTTATTGAGTTAGGAATGTCATGTTTTTGGCGGTTTGTGATTTGGTCAAGTTTAGAGGTCGTACGAGAATTTACGGTGCAATGTGCCAAAGTGACTCTCGAAAGAGCGTTTCATGATTTTGGCCTCCATGCACAATTTTCGTGTATTACAGCCCTTGGTAATTATTTTCCAGTATTTTAGGTGTATTTTAATCATGACTAAATGATGATTTGATATTTGTTCGGGTTGGTACAGAGTCATGGTTAAATATTAAGTTTGTTGGGCGTAATAGTCTCGTTTTTAGTTCGATTTTGAAGCGTTGGTCAAGATAAGTTATTTGCATGGTCAAGTCAAGTTATGTCCATGTTTTTCATGTTAGAATTAGGTCGCAGCGAGCCTGGGAACGATCAAACCCAAATTTGTAAAATAACTCAGGAATTTAATTATATTACGTGCATAAAAATATAAAATGTTCATTTTTGAGATATATGCGATATTGCTTGTGGCCACCTCACGTTCATGGGATTGCAGCTTATCATGGGATTATTACTTCATCCGGTGGCTACTGACCGGTTCATGTTCATGTATGGGTACGGATATCCAGTCCAAGGGCTGTGATGATCTCTACTGCCCAGTATACTGTGGTTTAGTCTGATCAGACGATTCATTTCACGTTATGGGCCACTTGCGTAGAACATATTCTCAACAGAAAATTATTATATGCTATTTCATGACCGGGCTCTATCGCGCAAGCATTTCACTTAAGATTTTCAGTTCAGTTATGCACATATTTATAATTACTCATGACAAGATATTTTCACGTTATGCTTTACGACATGATATTTTTACCCGGCATGAAACCTTATGATATATTTTACTCGTTATTCACGATATATGCATGCTGAGTCTTTAGACTCACTAGACTTGATTGTTGTAGGTGCTGATAAGGTCGGGACCGAGGGCGGGGACCAGTGAGCCATCTTGGGTCGGCCGTAGTAGGAACCCGAGGACCTCATTTATCAGTTTATTTATTATTTTATGCAAACTCATTTTATCGCGATGAATTATTTTAAGTTGTTGCTTTGAAACAAATATTTACTTCCGCTGCTATCTCAACATTTAAAGCTTTGATTCCGCTGCTACTTTAAACATTTAATCTTTTATCAGTATATTTTATGAATGAGGCATTTTATTTATTTAAAGAGAAAATTTTAAATTATTCCGCAAATTTTCAAGTACGAAACACGGGCCACTACACATTTGATGGATCTATCTGCTAGTGGTAAGGACATCCTTCTGGGCTTAGGCTCTCCCAGTCCAAGTTTCCTGAAGACAGATAAAGACATAAGGTTAATACTCGCACCAAGATCACATAAATTTTTATGAAAAACAACATCATCAATCATGCAAGGAATAAAAAATTCCCTGGGTCTTTTAGTTTTGGTGGGATTTCGTTTTGTATCAATGCAGAGCAGTTTTCAGTCAAGTTTAACGTCATGTGATCCTCCAAATTCCTCTTATTAGCTAAGATGTCTTTAAAAAATTTAGCATAGCTCGCCATCAGCAAAGGGAATATTAATGTGCAATTTCTTGAATACTTCTAAGGACTTACCGAATTGCGCATCCAATTTTTATTTTTTCAATGCTGCAGGTAAAGGTGGGGGAATGACAATTTTAGATTGTGCAGTGGGTGCGAGTGTAGAGTTAGAAGACTTACATGTGGACGTGTCAGCCTTTTTCTCTCCTTGATCCTCTTTTTCTTTCTCCTCTTGTTCAAGCACTTTTCCTATCCTCAATGTTATGGCTTTCTCTTGCTCTTTCGGGTTATTGTCTGTGTTTCTTGGCAAGGTTCCTGTATCTCTACTAGTAATCATCTTTGTTAACTATCCTATCTGATTTTCTAGCCCCTTTATCGATGCATCATTGTTCTGTAGTCTAGTTTCGGTAGATGAGATGAACTTAGACATCATTTGCTCCAAACTAGACTTCTCCTCTCTCTGCTCCGGTCGATACATCGGTTGCTTACCATACTGCTGTCCTCCTTGGGGTCGATTCTGAGTGCTTTAATCACCCCATGAGAAGTTTGGGTGTTGCCTCCATCCATGATTATATGTGTTCGAATAAGGATCATTCCTAGGACAGTTTTGAATCCCCACTTGATTTACTGGTGCCTCCTCATGCACATAGAAAGGACCACTGTCTTGACAATCCTTAATACAGTGTTCACCTCCACATTTTTCACAGAATATCTCTTGCACGCGCATCACTGATAAGTGTAATTTATTTAACTTTTATTACTTGTTTTTAACTTAGAATTATGTTATTCTTGAGCACTTTATTTGATTTGTTGTTGTTTTTGTTGTTATAGTTTGGAAGTATAGAATAAGAGTGTGAAGTATTAAAAGTGTTGAATCGAAAAATGCAAAAAGATAAAAAAAATACAGTAGCTACAGCGCACCCGCGCTACATTTTATACCGCACCCGCGGTAAGCTAGTGCACCCGCACTAACACAGATAGCGCACCTGCGCTCATACACCAGAACGAGGACCGCACCCGCGGTCTTCGAAAAAAGAATCCGGAAATTCTGTAACTTTGTGTGCTGCACGTGGAAGTTGAAGACTTTTGTGTGCTACGATTCCTATCTTGTCTGGACTATATTAAGAGATCATTTGCTACTATCTAGGGCATTGGGGAACCAAAGGAAGAGAGGAGGTGGCTGCTACAAGATTGAAGAATCAAATTCATCAAGTTTTGAGGAACTCTTTTGTACAACTCCGGGAACGGAATCAGCTCTTCAAACTCTTGTTCTAAGTTCTATTTTCCTTTGTTTTTCATTTGTTATGTCTTATTTTAAAACTATGTTGTGTTGTTTTGATTGTGTTATTATGAACTAAGTTTTAATTCTAGAGGAATGATGGAACAAAACTAGAAACCATGTGTTAGAAGTTATAAACTAAATTATTTAAGTTCTTCATATTGTTCATTTGTATTGTTCTAATCTTAATGCTTTCAATTTATTGGCCATATTTTGAATGATTTATATGTTTACAATTTATCACTCGGAAGAGGAAGTTATAAACAAGAAAAAGATCAAATACATCAATGGTATTTATAGAGTTCGGAAGGCCTATAATGCTATCAAAGCCTATAGAGAATTTATTGCTTGTAGTGTTATTTAATTGTAAATTGCTGATGGGAATGTCACAATTCATTTTTAGATAGCAAATATCAACTTATTACTTGGAAGAGGGAGTAGATAATAATAGGATTCTTCGCTAATGAATAAAAAAGGACTTTTATAACAAACTAATAAGAATTACACATGGTGGATAGTTGCGCGAAATTGGACGTCTAGATCTTTTATCTCATTGTTATTTGCTAAAATTATTTGCTAAAATTTGGTGTTCTATATATCTATAGTTAATTATTTTTAAATCCATTTTCAATTTAGTCATTTATAAAATCAAATCCTTAAATTGATTTTTCTAAATAAAGTCAAGATTATTTTAATCACAAGCATTAATATACGTTTGTATACACACTCCTCGTGGGATCGACACTTGTACTCGAAAATATATTTTACTATAACTTGAGGTCGTGCGCTTGCGAGCAATCAAGAAAACACGCAACAAGTTTTTGGCGCCGTTGTCGGGGAGTGTTTATTTTAAATTTATATTAGTATTGTTAACAATTAGTCTTGATTTTAATTTAGAGTTGTTTTTAATGTATTACATTAAACATTGATTTGTTTCTTATCCTTGTTTGACAGAGCATGCGAAGATCGCAAAATCTTGACTTTCTTATCTTTGATCCTGAGATCGAAAGAACCGCAAGAAGATTAAGAAAGGCAAGAAGAGAAGAGATTCAAGCAATGGCTGACAACAGAAATAATGAAAATCCACCCCATGCAATACCCATCAGAGATCATTTTAGGCCGGTATTAAATACTCATTATTCAGGAATAGCACGAGGGACTATTAATGCAAACAACTTTGAACTCAAACCTGCATTAATAAACATGGTTCAACAGAATCAGTTTGGGGGGGCAGCTACCGCAGATCCTCATCTACATCTCAGAACATTCCTTGAAATCACTGACACGATAAAAATAAATGGTGTTTCTGATGATATAATTCGATTGCGCTTGTTTTCTTTTTCTCTTAGGGACCAAGCAAGAGGATGGCTCCAATCGCTTCCTTTGGGGAGTATTACTACATGACAGGAGTTAGCAACCAAGTTCCTTGCTAAATATTTTCCACCTGCGAAATCTGCACAGTTGAAAATTGAGATAAATACTTTTAAGCAGATTGACTTTGAGCAATTATATGAGACATGGGAACAGTATAAGAAGTTGTTGAGGAGGTGTCCAAACCATGGTTTTGAAGATTGGGTACAGATTGAATTGTTTTACAATGGTTTGAATGGACAAACAAGAGGCACTGTGGATGCAGCAGCTGGTGGCACGATATTTGCCAAATCACCTGATCAAGCATATGATTTGCTTGAACAGATGACCATTAATAGTTATCAGTGGCCGTCTGAGAGGTCAGGAGTAAAGAAACAAGCTGGAATTTATGCCGTAGATCCTATTACATCACTGACCGCACAAGTTTCAGCTTTAACAACTCAAATTGCTGCTATGAGTAAAACTAGTACAAGAGAGGTTGAAAATGCATCGGTTGTTACTGAAGAACCACATATTCCTGATGAGGCTCATTATATCAACAATAGGAATTTTGGTGGCTACGGAGGATATCGAGGTAACCCTCCCCCTAACACTTATCATCCTGGTTTGAGAAATCATGAGAATTTTTCATATGCTAATAATAAGAATGTGTTGAATCCTCCACCGGGGTTCAATACATCAAAGGGGGAAGGAAAAACTTCACTTGAGGACCTAGTTGGGACATTTGTTGCTGAATCTAGTAAAAGGATGGCTAGGACTGAATGTCATCTTGATGGCATGGAAACTCACATGGGAAATATGGGTGCCACAATGAAATCATTGGAGACACAGATTGGACAGTTGGCTAATGCATTGAGAGATCAAAATAGAGGTCAATTCCCAAGTAATACTGAAGTGAATCCAAAGGAGCAATGCAAAGCTGTAACTTTGAGAAGTGGAAGAGAACTTGAGGTTAAAAAATCCAAAGAGAATGAGGAAAGCGAGAAGACAGTTGAAGAAGTTGAAACCGAGGGATCTAAAGCTGAAGTTGAAGTTGAACAACCTCTAGTATTTAAGCCGACTCTTCCATACCCACAGAGATTTAGGAAGAAAATTATTGATGATCAATTTGCAAAATTTTTGGAGATTTTCAAGAAGATTCACATCAACATTCCATTTGCTGATGCTTTAGAGCAAATGCCAAACTATGCAAAGTTCATCAAAGATGTGATGTCAAAGAAGAGGAAGTTGCAAGAGTTCGAGACAGTGAAGTTGACCGAAGAGTGCAGCGCCATTCTCCAAAAGAAGTTACCACAAAAACTAAAAGATCCAGGGAGTTTTACTATTTCTTGTATTATTACTCAATTTAATAAAGCTTTATGTGATCTTGGAGCGAGTATTAATCTTATGTCATTTTCTGTTTATAGGGACTTTGAGCTTGGGGAGGTAAAACCAACCACTATAACTTTGCAACTTCCAGATAGGTCACTCACCTATCCTCGTGGAATTGTTGAAGATGTTTTTGTAAAATTTGACAAGTTTATCTTCCCTGCTGATTTCGTAATACTTGATATGGAGGAAGATCAAGATGCTCCATTGATTTTTGGGCGACCTTTCTTAGCCACTGGGAAAGCATTGATAGATGTACACAAAGGAGAACTCACCTTTAGAGTTGGTGGGGAAGCTGTGATATTCAACATCTATAAGGCTATTAAAGGTAATGATGAGGTGAGTACTTGTAAAAACATTGATATAATTGACTCTTGTGTTGCTGAGATTGGTATAAGTCATACAGTAAAAGATCCATTAGAAAGATGCCTTTCTAGTATTGTTGGTAAAGTTGATGATGATTGGGAATTGAGAGAGCAACTTTTGGCTCTTGAGGAGTTGCCAAAGGTGAAGGAAGCCGCAAAAGAGAAGTTGGATGAAGAAAAGTGTTCAGAGATTATACATTCATCCCCTGTTTTGAAGGAATTGCCAAGTCATCTTTGCTATGCTTTCTTGGGTGAGAAGTCGACATATCCGGTAATTATCTCTTCCTTTCTTACTTTAGATGAAAAAGAGAAATTGTTGAGAGTGTTGAGGAAATTTAAAACTGCATTTGGGTGGTCGATTTCTGATATCAAGGGGATTAGTCCCACCATATGCATGCATAGAATTTTAATGGAGGAGTCATATGCTCCTTATGTGGATCATCAGAGAAGGTTAAATCCAGCCATGAAAGAGGTAGTGAAAAATGAAGTGTTGAAATTGTTAAATGCTGGAGTTATATATGCTATTTCTGACAGCAGTTGGGTGTCTCCTGTGCAAGTAGTGCCTAAAAAGGGTGGAATGACTGTGGTAAAAAATGAAAATGATGAAATAATATCTACTCGTACTGTAACTGGATGGCGAGTATGTATTGATTATAGGAAGTTGAACAACGCCGCACGGAAATATCATTTTTCATTACCTTTTATTGATCAAATGCTTGATAAACTTGCTGGTTATTGTCACTACTGTTTTTTAGATGGTTATTCAGGTTATAACCAGATTGCTATAGCACCAGAGGATCAAGAGAAGACAACTTTCACGTGCCCCTATGGCACGTTTGCTTTTAGGAGGATGCCTTTTGGACTATGTAATGCACCTGCTACTTTCCAGAGGTGTATGATGGTCATATTTGCAGACATGGTGGAAGACATCATGGAAGTTTTCATGGATGATTTCTCGGTATTTGACTCTTCATTTGATCACTGTTTACATAACCTTTCCCTTGTTTTGCAGAGATGTCAAGAAAAGAACTTAGTTCTTAATTGGGAGAAGTGTCATTTTATGGTTCAAGAGGGTATTGTTCTTGGACATAAAGTGTCTTCTAAGGGATTAGAGGTAGACAGAGCCAAAGTGGTTGCAATTGAAAAGCTTCCACCACCGAAGAACATCAAAGGGATAAGGAGTTTCTTAGGACACGCCGGGTTTTATCGTAGATTTATCAAAGATTTTTCTAAGATTTCTAAACCTTTGTGTAATTTGCTTGAAAAAGAATCAACTTTTATTTTTGATGATGATTGTCTGCAGGCATTTGAGAAGATCAAGAAGGCATTGGTGACAACACCAATCATGATAGTACCAGATTGGAAGGAGCCCTTCGAGTTGATGTGTGATTCTAGTGATTATGCAGTAGGTGTGGTGTTGGGCCAAAGACGTGATAAATTATTTAGATCAATCTACTATGCAAGTCGAACCATGGATGCTGCACAACAAAATTACACAACTACTGAAAAGGAGATGCTTGCATTAGTATTTGCATTTGACAAGTTTAGACCTTACTTGGTCAGCACAAAGGTAATTGTTTTCACTTACCATGCAGCTATTTGATACCTTTTTGCCAAGAAGGATGCAAGACTACGCTTGATAAGGTGGATTTTATTGCTCCAACAGTTTGATTTTGAAGTAAAGGACAGGAAGGGGTGTGAAAATCAAGTAGCTGATCACTTGTCACGACTCGAACTTGAAGATAGAAAAGATGAATAAATCATAAAAGAAGCATTTCCAGACGAACAACTTTTTGAGGTAAATTCTAAACTCCCATGGTTTGCTGATATAGCTAACTTCTTGTCTTGTGGCACTCTTCCTCCAGATTTGAGTTATCACCAAAAGAAGAAATTCATTCACGATGCAAAGTTTTACCTATGGGATGATCCATACGTATTCAAGAGATGTGTTGACCAAGTTATAAGGAGATGCGTGGATGGCGACGATGCAAACAAAATCCTGGAACAATGTCATTCGTCACCTTATGGTGGACATTTTGGAGCAACACGAACAGCAGCTAAGGTATTGCAATCTGGTTTCTATTGGCCTAATTTGTTTAAAGATAGTTATACCATAGTAAAATCGTGTGATAGATGCCAAAGGTTAGGAAACATTTCTAGACGTCACGAACTACCACTTACGAATATTTTGGAAGTAGAACTTTTTGACGTTTGGGGCATTGATTTCATGGGACCTTTTCCCCCTTCTTTTGGTAATTCTTATATTTTATTAGCTGTGGATTATGTTTAAAAATGGGTGGAAGCAATCGCCACCAATACTAATGATGCTCGTGTTATAGCTAAATTTGTGCATAAGAACATCTTCACAAGGTTCGGAACACCGAGAGCTATTATAAGTGACGAAGGTACACATTTTTGCAATAACATTTTCAAATCACTGTCAACATTAACCGAAAGGATTGGGCAATCAAGTTGGATGATGCACTGTGGGCATACCGAACTGCATTCAAAACACCTATTGGGATGTCTCCCTATAGGCTCGTATTTGGAAAAGCATGTCACCTTGCCACTTGAATTGGAGCACCGAGCATTCTGGGAAATTAAGAAGTTGAACTTTAACTTGAAAGCATCTGCCGATGTCAGAAAATTGCAACTAAATGAAATGGAAGAATTCCGAAATGACGCATATGAGAATGCCAAGATATACAAAGAGAAAACTAAGAAGTGGCATGACAAAATCATTGTTCGAAGGGAGCTAAAACCGAGGCAACAAGTATTATTATTCAATTCTCGTTTGAAGTTGTTTCCTGGTAAGTTGAAGTCGCGTTGATCAGGACCATTTGTTGTAGAAACAGTATACCCTCATGGGGCTATCGAGTTAAAATGGAACGATGGAAGAACTTTCAAGGTGAATGGTCAGCGGATTAAGCCTTATTATGGGACTGAAGTATGGAATATCGACATCATTGGGTTGAGCGAACCACCATGAACAAAATTGGTATAGTCGGGCTGACGATGTTAAACCAAGCGCTTTTTGGGAGGCAACCCAAATTTTTTTTGTTTCTTTATTACATTTCGTTTTTGGTTTAGCTTTTACTTTTGTATTCTTATTTTAGGATGTGTATTTTTGATATAATGTGTTCTTTTATCTTTCCAAAATCTTATGAACTAAATTGTGTTTTTCAGGATTAAAATTTGAGGAGAAAACCATTTCTGATAGTGCACCCGCGCTGGAAAAACACCGCACCGGCAGTAGTTGATGAAAGAAAAAATAAAATTTTCCAGTACCTACACCGCACCCGCGGTTTCTTTTGGAGCGCACCCGCGGTGCTTATTGAAGAAAAAAACATAAAATTCCAGTAGCAAGACCGCACCCACGGTAGTTTCAGGAGCGCACCTGCATTGGATTGGCCGAGAGATTACCGCACCAGCGGTAACATTTACACCGCACCCGCGGTTGTTGTGGATTCAAAAAAATTGAAAATTTCCAGTAGACCACGCACACCTGCGGTCATTTTGTCACCACCCCCGCGCTGAAATTCCATAACACACACCGCACCTGCGGTACCAAAAGCAGCGCACCCGCGGTCGCTGATGATCGAAACTTAGAAATTCCAGAGTCCTGACCGCACCCACGGTGTGTTTAGGACCGCTCCCGCGGTCGATGTTTTAAAAGTCTGAAACAAGCAGAAATTGGACATAACCATAACCCTTCTTCAAAATTCTCTCCTCCACTTCGAAATACATCCTATGAAAACACACTCCACTCTCAAATTTTGTTCTTCAAGCACAAATATTCCACTACACACCTACATAACTTCAATAATTCCAACTTATATCCATCTTATTGCATAAAATTCAACACCAAACCTAGGGTTTGAAAAAGGGCTCGGAAATTTTCACAAAGAATTGATTGGAGCTTCGAGTTTGTTCTTACAAGAATCATTTCAACAATCAAGGTGAGCCATTCCATAGTACATTTGCTTTCAAATTCGAAATTTTGGTAGTGGAGTACAATCTTAATATTGTTGATTGAATTGGTGTGTATATTGTTGAGGTGTAGTTATTGTGGTTAACAAGTTTGGGGGTGTGAAAGAATCTTCTAGTTTTGTGAATTAGATTGAAGAGAAAGTTGGTGATTTGAAGGTGTTTGATAAAATGCCTCCAAGAAAGAAACAATTCAAGGGTGCATCATCATCTGCAAATTATGATGTAAACAAGTTTTGGGACGAGAAAGCGGAGGAAAACTATGGCAAAATTCTAAACAAGAGCATTGTGAAAGAGAGGGGCTTTGACTTGAGCTTCCCACGAACTGAAATCGGATTCATGCTTACTGCTAGGCATTGGGAGGAGTTTGGTAAGCCACCACCAGATGCGGTTATTTCCTTGGTAAGAGAATTTTGTGCTAACCTTAAGGTTAAGCATGATCACTTGAAGGTTTTGGTGCGAGGCAAGATGGTAGCTTTTGATTCTCATACCATCAACACAATGTATGGTATCCCTCAAATCATGCATGATGAATATGAACAATACCGGAATGAGGAAGTTGATTATAATGATATTCTTCACAATATTTGCATCGAGGGAGCAGAGTTGCGAATGAGAGATGATGTTCATTTAAGCCTGGCCAAATCTGATCTGAAAAATGTTGCCAAGGATTGGTATTCTTTCATTTCGGCTAGGATTAAGCCCACTGAGCATACTACTACTGTCATCAAGGAGAGGGCAATCCTGACCTATTGCATCTTAACAGGAAAGACAATTGATTTAGGTCAATTGCTTCAGAACTCAATGCTAGATTATGCAAAAGGTAACTCTCCTAGTGGACTCCTCCACCCTTCTCTTATCACAGACTTATGCCATTATGCGGGAGTGACTTGGGCAGCAAACGAAGAATTATTGAAACCAAAAAATGCCATTGTGGTAATTCAACCACATAGGTAACTGACATCTGATCAACAAGATACACGTGAAGCTCAAAGAGAATTCAACCGAAGAGCTGCTAAAAGACGTGACCATGCTCAGGCCCAACAACAACGAACACAACCGCAACGAAGAAATGTGCGGGATAAATTAACTTATTTGGAAGAGGAGATGCGCCAACAACGCCAGGACATGGACGTTTTTCGGTTTAGGACCGATACATTCATGGATTATATGATGGATTTCACATCTGTCTTCGCTCAACAATTTCCATCGGCTTCCACATCTGGTAATCCATTTCCGCAACCTCCACAGTGGCCATCCGCATATGATCCATCTGAGTATCACCCACCACAAGAACGAGCAGACGATGAGGATGGCGATGACCACTGACGGTCATTGCCCGAGGTATGTGTATTCCCTAACTTTCACGATCATATACATCGAGGACGATGTACATATTTAAGTTTTGGGGAGAGATATTATTTTATTTTGTGTGTTTTATTTTGTGTGTTGTTCATTTTATTTAGTTTTATTTGAGTGTTTTATTTTTTCTTGTGAGTTTGTTGCTTGTGTGTTTGTAGTGTCATAGTCATGAAATTTTTTATTTGAAATGGCCAATGATGAAAAAAAAAATTTTGTATTGAGAAGAAAGGCCATGCATTTCATTAATGTTCATCAATCAATTTGAAAAATTTAGAGAACAATCATGAGATTTGGTAAATTTGAGACTTATAAATTCTAAACAACTCTGCGATTTTCATTTGATATTGAAATAAATTTTTGCAAACACATATATGATTGAGGCAATCTTTGATTTTATTTGGGCCTATTTATATTGTTCATAAATATTCATTTGAAGCCCTCTTGAGCCTATATGAGAAAAGAATTGTGTTCTTGAAATTTCTTGGAAGCCAAGCACTTTTCTTTTGAATATATATGTATTTGGTTGATGCATTGAGACATCACTTTTCACGATGATTAGATTCTACTTTGTGTTAGTGAATTGAGATTTTGTCTAGAACTATCCAAACAACACTCGAGGCGAAATACGGACAAACTATGATTTAGGAATGATTTAGGTGATTTTTTTTTATCTATTGAGCCTTTCAAGCTACCAAATAAAAATAATTTATCATTTGTCACCTCTTTGAGCTTATATGAATTCGAATGACACACGTTAATATGTGTAAAAGACCCCCATTCGATATCCTTTCATGTAGCCCACATTTATTAACCCTTTGAATATCTTATACAATTATTTCCTACCTTCTCAAGGGAGTAAGAATTCAAAAGATTTAAGAAAGTGATATTCTCCTACAAAAGAAAAGAAAAGAAAAATGATGAATGATATTTGATTGAAGAAGTTGGAGAAAAAGGGGAGAAAAAGAGATGAAATGAATAAAAAATGGAGATAAAAGAAAAAGTGGAGTATGCAAAAGAGTTATAAAAATTCAATTTACTCACTTATTTGAATTCATAATCTTCATTTGTAGCTATAAACCAAGGCCTAACATTACAACCATTGAAAATCCTATTAACCTAGTCATAGTTGTCCAATATACTAGTGGAGAGGGATTGGGATGATTTAGCCTATGGACAATCGATAAACACTTCCATTGAGTACGAATTTTGATCATTTTTACACACACCTCATTGCATCAAATATTTATTGGGTATTTCTTTCTTGAATGAATATTGCTTTGAACCCAACATTTACCAGAAAAGACCTCTTGATTTGTGTTTGTAAAAATTGAAATTGATTGAGAATGTTTTGAAACATGAGTTGAAGAGATTAGAAGTTAAGAAAATTAACCGATTTCATGATTTAATCCAGATGAAAAATTTGTTGGATTGATTTAACTTGTGATTGCATAAAGATTTAGTTAAATTATCTTGAGGCCAAGTTCATTTAAAAATATTTCATGATTTGTTTGTTTGTGTGTTTTTATTTTGCTCGGGACTAGCAAAATCCTAAGTTTGGGGGAATTTGATAAGTGTAATTTATTTCACTTTTATTACTTGTTTTTAACTTAGAATTATGTGATTCTTGAGCAGTTTATTTGATTTGTTGTTATTTTTGTTGTTATAGTTTGGAAGTATAGAATAAGAGTGTGAAGTATTAAAAGTGTTGAATTGGAAAGTGCTAAAAGATAAAAAAATACAGTAGCTACAGCGCACCCGCGCTACATTTTATACCGCGCCCGCGGTAAGCTAGTGCACCCGCACTAACACAGGCAGCGCACCTGCGCTCATACACCAGAACGAGGACCGCACCCGCGGTGTGGGGCCCTTAGCTCCTAATCGTTATTACAATGCAATCTGATTAGGGTTAACTAATTACAGCGGAAAACGAGTTTAAATTTTCTTTACAATGAGCCCAAATCATTTTATTTGAATACTAAAAATAGTATTTAATCTCAAATCATAAAACACTTCCACACGTAATCAAAGCCAATCACATACAAACAACTCATATCCTCGGGACATGCCCCGATATATAGATACATATACATATATACTGGGAACAAAACATAAACCTCAACTCAAACTGTGACTCCCTCCAGAAGCACCCTCTCCGGTCTTCTGATATCCTGGAGTACCTGCCATTGTCCACACACGAAGACAACAACAGCCCCCCTTGTGGGTGAGCAAAGCTCCGTATGGAACAACCAATCATATATACCACAAGTATCTAAACAATGATATATGGTATGCAATGCATGTATGTCGTGGAGGTATCAGGTCAAATGCCCATCCACTGAGCACATGTCAGAATCAATCGAATCGCTCTCAAATCAATGCTCGAGCTGGCACACCGGCCAATATGGGATACTCGTATGATAGTGTCGGCAAAGCGCCATCAAATCCCAAATCTCATATCCAATCATATGGGGCCACAATTATCTATGCTTTACGGGTCATATAATACCGGCATAACGATTGTATTACAAACCCCGGAATCCAATCAAATCATATCAGTGTATCCAAGGATCATAGCTCAACGTGCATGTTATGTATCGATGTATGCATAAAATGATGTGTGTTAACAAAACATTTATTTTATACATCGATATCTCAATCTCAATGTCATGTATGCCACATCAATCAACAAATAAGGCACATAGACACATAATCTCATTTCAGTCAATCAAATCAATCCGACATATATCATATAATACAGATACCTGTCGTATGTTACCCGCTCGCAACATACCTCAATTCTTCGTTTCCAGTTGATGTAGCCTGAAGATACCGATATTACACTTTATCTACATCAATAACATACTCATTCAATTCAATAACATACTCCAAAATCATTAATATGAGTTTCAAATATCATTTGAAACTTCAAAAATTCATATCAAATTCAAATCATATCATAATTCAATTCCGACTTCGAATATAAGTTTCTTGTCGGTTATTCTAGTACATATAAGAAATTCAACTTCAAATACATGTTATTCCAGCACTTTGATATTTAGAGCTGCTGGAACCAGAAGAAAATTACCTCAATCAGAAGCCCTCAACGCGAAGATCACAAATATATAATTTGTTTCGCGTTTAGACAGCGCTTCGAAGTCGATTTGGACGGAAGAAAATCGAGTTTCTTTTCTCTTTCTCGAAACCTCTGAATTGCAAATGAAGAAAGAAAGAGAAGAAAAGTTACTCTTATCCGCATCTCTCTCGCGCCCGGGCGGTAGAATTCTCGCGCCCGAGCGCGAGACATTCTGCCCCCGGATTTTACTTGTGCCGCGCTCGGGCGGTCAAAAATTACCGCTCGGACGCGGTGTGTTCTGCCCGAACACTAAAATTTCTACCTTGGCGCTCGGGCGGTCACTTTCTACCGCCCGGGCGCCATATCTTCTGTACAAATATTTATGTTTGTATTATATTGGCGTCCGGCTTCTCCACTCGAGCTCTTACAACGTCAACTCATATTCAATATTCATTTTCTCAATTTTATTGTCATAATATACATCAATTACATAATCACATAACAATTTCATGAATTATCGATAATCATATAAGATTTACGATAATATGATACACGGTCCTTACATTTCTCCCCCACTTAAAAGATTTCATCCTCGAAATCTCAAACATCTCTATATACATAACATTGGCAAACATACATATGCCACCAGTTATAGTACATATCAAAACTAAAATCAGAAAAAGGATCAGAATACATCGAATACAATGGGACAGATGTCATAGAATCAAACAAATGCGGATACGAATCTCGCATCTTGCTCTCCAATTCCCACGTTGATTCTTCAACACCATGTCGTGTCCATTGCGTGTCCATTGCACTCGTACTAAAGGAATCGATTTATTTCTCAATATCTTCTCCTTTCGATCCATAATTCGAACAGGTTGTTCGACATAGGAAAGAGAAGGATCAAGTTCAACCTCATCAGGTGCAAGCACATGTGATGGATCCGGTTCATATTTCCTCAGCATAGAAACATGAAACACATCATGAATAGCAGATAGAGCTGGTGGCAATGCCAATCGATACGCAAGATCACCAACTCGATCCAGAATCTCGTATGGACCAACATAACGAGGAGATAGTTTCCCTCGCATGCCAAATCGAACAGTGCCTCTAAAAGGAGATATTTTCAAAAACACTCTGTCACCTTTCTGGAATTCCAAGGGTCGTCTTCGTTTATTCGCATAACTCGTTTGACGATCCTGAGCAGCTTTCATCCGCTGCCGAATCAACTGAACCTTATCGTTCATTTCCTGTATCATTTCAGGTCCAGTCAATTGTCTCTCACCAATCTCATCCCAGAATAATGGTGATCTACATCGTCTCCCATATAGAGCTTCAAACGGTGCCATACCGATACTCGTCTGAAAGCTATTATTATAAGAAAATTCAACCAATGGTAAGGCATCTTGCCATCCCATTCTGAAGTCCATCACAATCGCACGCAACATATCCTGTAAAGTTTGAATCGTACGCTCAGTTTGGCCATCAGTTTGAGGATGATAAGCAGTACTCATAGCCAAACGTGTACCCATCGCCTCCTGAAAACTACCCCAGAATTTAGAAGCAAATCTGGGATCACGATCATATACAATCGAGACTGGCACACCATGCAGTCTCATAACATTCTCAATCTATAAACAGGCCATTCTCTTATAAGGATAAGTCCGTTCATACGGAATAAAATGCGCAGATTTCGAAAGCCGATCAATAATCACCCAAATAGCATCACAGCCCTTGGGCGAACGAGGTAAATGAGTCACAAAATCCATAGCGATATGTTCCCAATTCCATTTCGGGATTTCAAGACTATGGAGCAATCCTCCCGGTTTCATTCTCTCGGCTTTTACTTGCTGGCAGACAAGACATTTCGAAATAAACTCAGCAATGTCCTTCTTCATACGTTTCCACCAGAATTGAGGTCTCAATGTCAAATACATCTTCCGACCTCCAGGGTGAATACTGTATTTGCTACAATGTGCTTCTCGAAGAAGGGCAGATTTCAACTCAGAGTCGTCAGGAACTACCAGCGACCACTAAGTCGTAAAGAACCATCAGAAGAAATCTGAAATCCAGACTGGTGTCCAGCAGATACAAGTTCTTTCGACTTTTGGATCTGAGCATCGCTTCGTTGGGCCTTTCGTATTTTAGATATCAAGTTCGGCTCAATTTGCAATGCTCAGACAGTGACAGAATTCCAATTCGAGTGAAAAGTCCAACCAGAAGTACATATATCCTCGTGTACTTTGGCGACACTGACAGAAGCTAAAACAGAATCATGAACTTTCCGACTCAAGGCATCCGCAGTAACATTCACCGATCCAGGGTGATATTGAATCTCACAATCAAAATCCTTCAGGAGATCCATCCACCTGCGTTGCCTCATATTCAGATCAGATTGAGAAAGAGATATTTCAGACTCTTATGGTCTGAATAAATAACAAACTTTTCTCCATACAAGTAATGGCGCAAGATTTTTAGAGCAAACACAATGGCAGCCAATTCGAGATCATGAACAGGATAACGTGTTTCATGATATTTCAATTGACGAGACGTATAAGCAACCACTTTGCCATGTTGCATCAGAACACAGCCTAAACCTTTACCAGATGCATCTGTACATACCACAAATCCACCGGTACCTGAGGGAATAGTAAGCACAGGTGCTGTGGTCAATCTCGTCTTCAATTCAAGAAAACTAGCTTCACATTCATCTGACCAAATGAATCGCTGATTCTTCTGTGTCAGTTGAGTAATAGGTTTAGCTATTTTCGAAAATCCCTCGAAAAAACGTCGATAATATCCCGCTAAACCCATGAAGCTACGGATCTCAGGAACATTCGTAGGTCTCGGCCAATTCAATACAGCTTCGACCTTCGCAGGATCAACAGATATGCCATGTCTCGAAATGACGTGGCCCAGAAATACCACTTTGTCCATCCAGAATTCACATTTGGACAATTTAGCATACAAATGACTAGTACGAAGAGTTTGAAGTACCAATCTCAGATGTTCAGCATGCTCCTTTTTCGATTTCGAATATACCAAAATATCATCAATAAAAACAATAACGAATCGGTCTAGATAATCTCGGAAGACCCGATTCATTAAATCCATAAAGATATCAGGAGCATTCGTAAGACCAAAAGGCATAACCAAGAATTCATAGTGGCCATACCTCGTACGAAAAGCAGTTTTGGGCACATTTTCGTCTCGAACTCGTACTTGATGATACCCAGAACGAAGATCAATCTTCGAGTATACAGAAGTACCCTGAAGCTGATCAAATAAATCATCAATACGAGGAAGTGGGTACTTGTTTTTCACAGTAGCCCGATTCAGTTGCCTATAATCGATACACATTCGCATAGTACCATCTTTCTTTCGAACAAATAAAACTGGAGCTCCCTAAGGTGATACACTCGGTTGAATATACCCCTTATCGAGAAGATCCTGCAATTGTTCTTTCAATTCTTTCAATTCCAAAGGTGCCATGCGATAGGGAGCTTTAGAAATAGGCGCAGTCCCCGGCACAAGATCAATACTAAACTCAACTTCTCGATGAGGAGGAAAATCAGGTATCTCATCGGGAAATACATCCGAGAATTCTTTCGCAACTGGAATCTCAGATAAAGAAGACTCCTTCTTCGAAATATCAATAGCGTAGATAAGATAACCCTCATCTCCGCTAGTCAACAATCGGGACATTTCCAAGGAAGATACCAATGGAATTTTGGCTTGGGAACCCTTTCCATAAAAATTCCACTTGGGTCCATCAATCAGTCGAAATCGAACCACCCCATGACAACAATCAACAGTAGCTCGATTTGTCGTCAAGATATCCATTCCAACAATACAATCAAAGTCGTGCATTGGGAGGACAATCAAATTCAGAAATACCACATTATCCTCATATATCAATACACAATTATGCACAACTCTTTCAGACAAAATAATCTTCACTGCTGGCGTGGCTATCAACAAAGTATCATACAACGGGGTACACTCAATATCGTGAGATGCAACAAATGCATGAGATATGAATGAATGAGATGCTCCTGTATCAAATAAAACACGTGCAGGATAATCGCAAAGCGTGCAAATACCTGCAATCACACCTCCCGGAGCTTCTCTCGCCTGATCCTCAGTCATGGCGTACACTCTCACTTGAGGAGGAACTTGGGCAATCTGACCACCCGGTCCTCGATATCGTGGGACACTCGACTGCTGAAAAGATGGAACAGGAACAGCAGGTCTCGTCATACCAGGGCCACCTCTAAATCCTGGCTGAGGTTGAGCAGAAGTCGTACCCCTGTTCGGACATACTCGAGAGAAATGGCCTTCCTGCCCACATTGATAACAAGTACCAAACATACATCGACACTGCTCGATAGTATGTTTACCTCCACAATGACTACAGTAGGGAGCAATCACAGGACTCCCTCGCTGTGATCCACTCGAACTCGAAGAAGACGAAGAAACAGAACCAGTCTTCTTGAACTTCTTACCTCTCGGCCGCAAAGTAGGCTGCTGAGCTGACACCTAAGGTGGAGGAGTATAATGTGGACCTCCTCTCCTAAGTCCAGCCTCGGCTGCCTTGGCTCCTTCAACTGCCTCTGCGTAGCTGGTAGGCAATCCAGAAACAACATAAGTATATAAAGCAGGACGTAATCCATTTACAAACCTGTTATATTTTGCCCTCGCATTCCCAGCTACGTGAGGTGCATACCTCAACAGAGTAGAAAATTTCGAAGCATATTCTGCAATAGTCATCGCTCCCTGCTGCAGACTATTGAATTCATTCTCCTGAGCAGTATAATAAGAAGGAGGGGAATACTGCTCCAAAAACTGGGCCTTGAAGACATCCCAAGTGACTTCAATCCCGGCCTCTTTCAATCCAATCTCAGCGGCTTCCCACCAAGATTTAGCTCTGTCTTTCAGCTGATACAAAGCAAGTTTCAGTCTCCGAGCCTTGGAATACTCAACAATATTAAACAGATGCTCAATATCCTTCAACCAGGCCTCTGCTCTTTCAGCACTCTCAGTGCCAAAGAACCTCGGTGGTTTCAGATCCTGGAATCGAGCCATCACAACATCCATGGACAACCCTTCAAATTGTCCAACTATCCTCTCAGTACTGTTACTCGCAGTCTCATTTATGGGATCCATCTACAAATCAAATGATGAATATCACAATCAATATCAATCTCATAATCTCATCATCTCATACCGTCAATTTAATCAAATACTTACTCAATTCAAATCAAGTAGGAGCAAGTAATACAAATAATTCAAACACAAGCGCACAATTCATTTGTGCCTATTCAAGTGTGCACAAAACTCAATCGAGCATTCCCAGCTATGATCTGATACCATCTAGTGTGGGGCCCTTAGCTCCTAATCGTTATTACAATGCAATCTGATTAGGGTTAACTAATTACAGCAGAAAACGAGTTTAAATTTTCTTTACAATGAGCCCAAATCATTTTATTTGAATACTAAAAATAGTATTTCATCTCAAATCATAAAACACGCCCACACGTAATCAAAGCCAATCACATACAAACAACTCATATCCTCGGGACATGCCCCGGTATATAGATACATATACATATATACTGGGAACAAAACATAAACCTCAACTCAAACTGTGACTCCCTCCAGAAGCACCATCTCCGGTCTCCTGATATCCTGGAGTACCTGCCATTGTCAACACACAAAGACAACAACAGCCCCCCTTGTGGGTGAGCAAAGCTCCGTATGAAACAACCAATCATATATACCACAAGTATCTAAACAATGATATATGGTATGCAATGCATGTATATCGTGGAGGTATAAGGTCAAATTCCCATCCACTGAGCACATGTTAGAATCAATCGAATCGCTCTCAAATCAATGCTCGAGCTGGCACACTTGCCAATATGGGATACTCGTATGATAGCGTCGGCAAAGCGCCATCAAATCCCAAATCTCATATCCAATCATATGGGGCCACAATTGTCTATGCTTTACGGGTCATATAATACCGGCATAGCGATTGTGTTCACAAACCCCGGAATCCAATCAAATCATATCAGGGTATCCAAGGATCATAGCTCAACGTGCATGTCATGTATCGATGTATGCATAAAATGATGTGTGTTAACAAAACATTTATTTTATACATCGATATCTCAATCTCAATGTCATGTATGCCACATCAATCAACAAATAAGGCACATAGACACATAATCTCATTTCAGTCAATCAAATCAATCCGACATATATCATATAATACAGATACCTGTCGTATGTTACCCGCTCGCAACATACCTCAATTCTTCGTTTCAAGTTGATGTAGCCTAAAGATACCGATATTACACTTTATCTACATCAATAACATACTCATTCAATTCAATAACATACTCCAAAATCATTAATATGAGTTTCAAATATCATTTGAAACTTCAAAAATTCATATCAAATTCAAATCATATCATAATTCAATTCCGACTTCGAATATAAGTTTCTTGTCGGTTATTCTACTACATATAAGAAATTCAACTTCAAATACATGTTATTCCAGCACTTTGATATTTAGAGCTGCTGGAACCAGAAGAAAATTACCTCAATCAGAAGCCCTCAACGCGAAGATCACAAATATATAATTTGTTTCGCGTTTAGACAGCACTTCGAAGTCGATTTGGACGGAAGAAAATCGAGTTTCTTTTCTCTTTCTCGAAACCTCTGAATTTTAAATGAAGAAAGAAAGAGAAGAAAAGTTACTCTTATCCTCATCTCTCTCGCGCTCGGGCGGTAGAATTCTCGCGCCCAAGCGCGAGACATTCTGCCCCCGGATTTTACTTGTGCCGCGCTCGGGCGGTCAAAAATTACCGCTCGGGCGCGGTGTGTTCTGCCCGAACACTAAAATTTCTACCTTGGCTCTCGTGCGGTAACTTTCTACTGCCCGGGCGCCACATCTTCTGTACAAATATTTATGTTTGTACTATATTGGCGTCCGGCTTCTCCACTCGAGCTCTTACAACGACAACTCATATTCAATATTCATTTTCTCAATTTCATTGTCATAATATACATCAATTAGATAATCACATAACAATTTCATGAATTATCGATAATCATATAAGATTTACAATAATATGATACACGGTCCTTACACGCGGTCTTCGAAAAACAGAATCCGGAAATTCTGTAACTTTGTGTGCTGCGCGTGGAAGTTGAAGACTTTTGTGTGCTACGATTCCTATCTTGTCTGGACTATATTAAGAGATCATTTGCTACCATCTAGGGCATTGGGGAACCAAAGGAAGAGAGGAGGTGGCTGCTACAAGATTGAAGAATCAAATTCATCAAGTTTTGAGGAACTCTTTTGTACAACTCCGGGAACGGAATCAGCTCTTCAAACTCATGTTCTAAGTTCTTCTTTCCTTTGTTTTTCATTTGTTATGTCTTATTTTAAAACTATGTTGTGTTGTTTTGATTGTGTTATTATGAACTAAGTTTTAATTCTTGAGGAATGATGAAACAAAACTAGAAACCATGTGTAAGAAGTTATAAATTAAGTTATTTAAGTTCTTCATACTGTTCATTTGTATTGTTCTAATCTTAATGCTTTCAATTTATTGACCATATTTTGAATGATTTATATGTTTACAATTTATCACTCGGAAGAAGAAGTTATAAACAAGAAAAAGATCAAATACATCAACGGTATTTATAGAGTTCGGAAGGCCTATAATGCTATCGAAGCCTATAGAGAATTTATTGTTTGTTGTGTTATTTAATTGTAAATTGTTGATGGGAATGTCACAATTTATTTTTAGATAACAAATATCTACTTATTACTTGGAAGAGGGAGTAGATAATAATAGGATTCTTTGCTAATGAATAAAAAATGACTTTTATAACAATCTAATAAGAATTACACATGGTGGATAGTTGCGTGAAATCGGACCTCTAGATCTTTTATCTCATTTTTATTTGCTAAAATTTTGTGTTCTATATATCTATATTTAATTATTTTTAAATCCATTTTCAATTTAGTCATTTATAAAATCAAATCCTTAAATTGATTTTTCTAAATAAAGTCAAGATTATTTTAATCACAAGCATTAATATATGTTTATATACACACTCCTCGTGGGATCGACACTTGTATTCGAAAATATATTTTACTATAACTTGACGTCGTGCGCTTGCGGGCAATCAAGAAAATACGCAACAATCATTTTCATGTTTACATTCAAGGTGTCTATGTTTCTGTTAAGTGCCTCTAATTGTGCAGTGACAACAGAAAATTTAGTTACCTGGTGAACTACTGCAATCCTCCTCTGATTGTTCCTCTCATATTAAGGGTGATAACTGCTAACAACCATTTCCTCATGTAACTTGTACCCTTCTTCGACCATTTTCCTCAACAGATTTCCACAGGCCGCAACATCTATCATGGTACGGTTAGACGAAATTAAACCATAGTAAAAAGTTTGGACAACTAACCCAAGAAGCAATTCATGGTGTGGGCATCTCTGCAATAAGTCTTTGTAGCGCTCCCAAGCCTCGTAGAGTTACTCCTGCTCAAATTGAGAGAAAGTGGCTATGTCCGCTCGCAGCTTCATGGTTTTTGATGGAAAAAGTATTTCAGGAGGAATGCCTTGGCCATGTCTTCCCAAGTTGTGATCAAACCTACAGGAAAACAATTCAACCAAGATTTAGCTTTGTCACGCAAAGAGAATGGAAATAAACGCAGTCTAACAACATCATTAGAAAGTCCATTAAATTTAGAAGTGTCCCAAATTTTTAAGAAGTCGGCGATGTGAGTGTTTGGATCATCAAGCGCATTTCCCCCAAATTGGACAGTGTTCTGAATCATCTGAATTATGGCTGGTCTCAAACTGGTTCGCCCAGACGGTTGGTCTCACCATGCTTGGACGAGCTCCATCAAGTTACAGTTGTGCGTACTACAACATGGGTATGCGCCTTGGTTCTTCGACTCTTAGATCTTCATGATGCTCTTCCTCACGTTAGTTTCTGTTCATCATATCTCTCAGCCTCTGTTGTCGTCGCCTGTGTAGGTTTCTTTCAATCTCTGGATTGAAAATCTCTAGTTCAGACTCTAGAGATCTTGGTATGCACTGAGAGGTATACCTGCAAATAAATCGATGGTGTCAAGCAAAATAAAATAAAGAACGCTAAATTAATTATTCGGAGATAATTTGTGGATTAACAGTCCTCGACAACGGCGCCAAAAACTTGATCGAGCAAAACTTGCACTGTAAAATCCTTAATAAAAATTTGTAAAATTTCACAATTATTATTTCCAGTTATTAAATCAATGATTGTTTACTACTACTATGTTTAAATAAAAACTCAATGAAAATGTTCAAGAATTAAATGATGAAATATAAAAGCAAGAATGGTTAACTAAAATTCAATGAGAAATGAATTTTTTGGGAATCTCGGTTCACCTATCCCTCGTCATTTACTTAATTCGTTCGATAATGATCTACGCTTCCGACAAAATTTCCTATCCAATTGAACACGCCCTCTCAAGCTATGTAAAACTAATTCTACTCAGTGAAGTAATTAAATTTTTTTAATTATTTATCACATGTGAATTGCATGTCGTTCTATGAAATCCCCTAGTTTTCGTCCTACCGGACTAGGACTATCGACGTGTATCCGACTTCAAATTTCTATGTAAATTGTAAATCCATGGACTATGCTACTCGTTCTTATCACAGGCTATTCTCTCGAACTCACTCACAATATGAAATAGTTATTAAAGTTAGCTACACTTTAACAACGAGATAAAACAATATCACAATCAAGAATAAACCAAAAATCAAAATATGAATTAACTAAAATCGATTTTGGGGTAGGATCCCCTTAAATCCCAACAAATAAAGTAAATTATCTACTCAATGAAATAATTAAACTAGTAAAAACAATGTTTAAATAAGATAAAATAAATTTGAAATACTAGAAGTGACCAAATATGCGAAGAACGGTGTCCGGAAATCTTCAAATCTTCACTCCAAGCACAAAAACCTCTCGAAAGCTTGTGGCGGCTCTTGAATAATGTCCTATGATGCCTCAAAATCATCCAATCACATTTCCATATCATCATCCTTCAGAAAATAAGGGAAGAAATCGGCTAACAAATCTTTCCAAAATTAAGTGGCGCTCGAGCAGTCAAATCCTACCGCTCGAACGCCACATCCTCTGTTTTCATCTTTTTCTCACAGCCAACCGAGCTCGAGCGGTAGGAAGCAATTGAGCGGTCAAATCCTACAGCTCGAGCATCAAGTCTTTTGTATTTTTTCTTCTGAAATCACATCTCTCGCTACCGCTCGGGCGCAAATCTTTCTGCCACTTTCTTTTGGCTTGCACATTTTTTTCCGATTTCAGTCTTCCGGCCATTTTACCTGAAAATTCATCACATACATGTGAGACATGATCATATGCATATGATTACTCTAAAATGAACAAAATGTAAATGAAATGCATGTATTCATAAAGCAAACACACAAAAATCTAATGGAATAAAACACGTAAAAATGACACCTATCAATAAGTGCGAGTTCTGGTTAGATAGAGTGGCATTCTTGGGCCATATTTTATCGCGGGATGGCATATAGGTCGACCCTAGTAAATTTGAGGCAGTCAGAGATTGTCCAGTGTCTAAGAGCGTGACAGAGATATTATAGGAAGTTTATTCAGGGCTTCTCTTCTATTGCGGTGTCTATGACCGCCCTGACGAAGAAGAATGCCAATTTTATCTGGAGATCTGAGTGCCAGGAGAGCTTTGACAGGTTGAAGCAGCATTGACAACTGCACAAGTTCTAGCTATGCCATCAGGGCAAGAAGAATTTGTGATTCTTCGAAGCTCGGTTTGGGCGTGGTTCTGATGCAGCATGACCGAGTTATAGCCTACTCATCCAGACAGCTGAAGGTTCATGAGAAGAATTATCCGACTCGTGACCTCGAGCTAGCGGCAGTGGTATTTGCCCAGAAAATTTGGAGACACTATCTATATGGGGAGAAGTGCAATATTTTTACTGACCACCAAAGTCTGAAGTACTTCTTCACAAAGAAAGAGCTAAACATAAGATATAAGAGGTGGATAGAGCTAGTGAAGGATTATGACTTTGACATTAGCTACCATCCAGGTAAGGCTAATGTGGTTGCAGATGCCCTGAGCAGGAAGAACACAGTGAGTGCTCATTTTTCGGTATAGAGACTGCTGCAGGTGGAGATTCAGAGATTTGAGCTTGCGGTTTATGCTAGGGGCGATGCCCCAAATCTTGCTACCCTGACAGTGTAGCCGACTTTGAGGGATATAATTCGAGCAGGGCAGACTTCTGACGAGCAGTTGCAGAAGTGGATAAAGAGGGACAAGGCTAAGGGCTGGGGACTGTATACAGTGATAGACGGCATAGTCAAATATAGGGACCGACTGCGGGTCCCTAGCAGTGATTCCTTGAGAGTAGATATCCTTAGTGAGGCCCACAACACCCTGTAATCCATCCATCCAAGGAGTATAAAGATGTATAAGGATCTTCAGTCGCTTTATTGGTGGCCGAGAATGAAGCGGGATATTCTGCGATTCTTCTCCAAGTGTTTGACATGTCAGCAAGTCAAGGCAGAGCATCAGAGACCAGCAGGGAAGCTTAGGCCACTCCCTATTCTCGAGTGGAAATGGGAGAATATTACCATGGACTTCGTGACAGGGCTTCCGAGGACGACTAGTGGATATAATTCCATATGGGTGATCGTTGATCGGCTCATTAAGTCAGCTAATTTTCTTCCGATCAAGAAGACGATTACGATGGCTCAGTATGCAGGGCTGTACATCAGAGAGATAGTTAGGCAGCATGGGATTCCAATGTCCATCGTTTCAGACAGGGATCTGAGGTTCAGGTCTGCGTTCTGGAAGAGTTTGCTCCAGGAATTTAAGTTGCTATTCAGTACTGTCTTCCATCCTCAGACCGATTGACAGTCAGAAAGGGTGATTCAGATTCTGTATGACCTACTTAGAGCTTGCATGATCGACTTCTAGGGCAGCTAGGAGCCGAAGTTACCTCTCGTGGAGTTCACATACAACAATAGTTATCATGCATCAATGGTATGGCTCCATAGGAGGCATTGTACGAGAGGAAGTGTAGGTCGCCAGTGTATTGGGACGAGGTAGGAGAGAGGACAGAATTGGGTCTTGATATTGTCAGGAAGATGCCAGAGTTGGTAGTCAGGATTTGGGACAGGATGAGGACCGCTCAGAGCCGTCGAAACATTATGCCGATTAGCAGCGACGGGATCTCGATTTGCAGTAGGGGACCATGTATTCGTGAAAGTCGCACCGATGAAGGGTGAGATGAGATTCGAGAATAAGGGTAAGCTCAGCCCTAGATTCATCGGACTGTTCAAGATTCTAGAGAGAGTTGGAACACTTGCATGCAGAGTTGCATTGCCGCCAAATCTGGCAGGAGTTCATAATGTGTTCCATATCTCTATGCTGCGGAAGTACATGTCGAATGCTTCGCATGTGCTGAACTATGAGCAACTACAGCTGACACCAAACCTGTCCTTCGAGGAGAGACCCACACAGATATTGGATAGACATGAGAGGAGGCTCTGGAACAAGTTGATCCACATGGCTACTTGAGAGACGGAGACCGAGATGAGGAGTCGCTACCCGGAGTTATTCCGCATTGTTGGAAACTTAATTTCGGTTGTTTGACAAACTAAAGTGATTAATTTATTGGATTAACTGATCAGTAGCTTGAAGTAACTAAACTACATAAATCAAATGATAGTTGCCTAACTGAAGATTAATTCGCAGTTTATCGAAAACAACTGAAACCAGCTGAACTGAACTTACGAAGACAACTGACTGATCAGTTGATATATTCAGTTGTGAGCTTATCAGCAGATCATTCAGCTGTACACGTCATCAGTTGTTGAAAAGGACATTCAACCGACAATAGTACAAAGCAAACTGCAACTCGTAGAGGAACGCCGCATTTCAGAGTTTAAAGTGTACGAATATCAGAGAAATATTGACATGACAATCAACAGATATATTGATTCAAATTATATTTAATGGTACTGTTGAAGAGAAGCCTATAAAAAGGTGAGAAGAGCAATTGAGCGAAAGAATCGATCTAATTATTCTCTTAAGCTTATTGTTACCCTGCTGAATTTATCGCTCTTACTCAAAAAACAAAAAGCTCACACTTATCTAATTTATTTGTAGCATTTGAGGCTACCTTTCGAGCTTACAAGCACAAACCGTTTTATTGTTTATTTGATCTTAACTAGATCAGTTGTCCTAAGTTCAGTCGAAGAACAGTGAGATATTTAGTAAACAAAGAGTTTCAGTTTTGGCAGTGTTAAGTCCAAACTGAAGTGGGTCTGTAAAAGTTTTGTATCGATCAAAGTCTTTTAGTGCATATCCTATCCTTGTGATAGAAGGGGTGACGTGGGAGTTATTTCAATCTCCGAACATCCATAAATCTTTGTGTGTTACTACTTCAGTTATTTATTCTATCTTTCAGTCAGTTTATTTTCGCAACTATTATCAGTTAAACTGATTGTCATTGACTGAAAAGATTCCTAGTTTCAGTTTGTCACAGAACTGACACTTCATTCAAAAAGATTCTAAAAGCGTGAGTGTTTATTCAACTCCCCTTCTAAATACATCTCAACCAATCAACCGATCCTAACAAGTGGTATTAGAGCAGTTGAATCTTGTCTCAGAATACTCTTATTCACAAAATTGATCAACATGTCTTCATTCAATAAAATATCGATGTTCTCCAGAGAAGATTTTGACGACTGGAAAATCAAAATGCAGGCTCATTTAGCTGCACAAGATAACGACATGTGGTATGTCATTACTGATGGTCCCATGAAGATCCTAAAAGAAAATACAGCAGTTGCCATTACTGCTGGGGCACCTCATCGCATCGAAAAGCCAGAGTTGAATGGACAACTGAGGATAAAAGGAAAGCCAACCTAGTTAATGTGGCTAAGGATATCTTATATAAAAAGCTAGATAAAGTCACTTTCAGCAAAATCAAGATTTGCAAAACTGGTAAAGAGATACGAGAGAAAATGATCCAGCTGTGTGAAGCAAACGAGCAAACAAAAGAGAATAAGCTATCAGTTGCTGTTCAAAAATTTGACAACATCAAGATGAATGCTTGAGAATCCATGCACGAATATGATGAGAGGATCAGTGGTATTATCAATGAGTTGAATGCACTTGGAAAAGTGTATTCGAACAAAGAAGTGGCACTGAAGGTGGTAAGAGGTCTTCCTAAAGAATAGGGTGTCAAGACCATGGCAATGAGAGAGTCAAAGGACCTTAACAAGGTCGAACTTCATGACTTGTTTGCTGATCTAAAGGCTTACAAGTTTGAACTACAAATAAGAGAAGGAGAACCTTCTACACCTGCTGCCACAACTGCTTTAACTGCTGTCAGACTGGAACCAACTGGTTCAGTTGACAAATCTGCTGATAAACTGAGGAATGATGCTATGTCATTGTTTGTCAAGAAATTTGGAAGGTTTATTAGGAGGAATCAAGGAAACTTACAGAAGCAATATCAGAAAAATTAGTCCAAAGAAGAATTCTATGCTTGCTACAACTGTGGCAAATCTGGTCATTTCATAGAAGTCTGTCATAAGCCAAAGAAGGACATTCGAGGATCAACTGAAAAGGGAAAGAAGCCCTATGAGCACAGAACAAGGACCAAGGATGACAAGAAATCATTCAAAAAGAAACATGAAGTGCTTTTGGCTGAAGAGAGCAAATCTAATTGGGCAAAAATTGACAGTGACGAGTCAAAACCAGAAAGCCCAATCAGTTCAAGTGAAGATGAAGTGGAAGTCAAGTGCTTAATGGAAGAAGATGCTGAACTGGAGTCAGCAAGTGAACAGGTATTTGACTTCAGCTCTACTGATTTCACTCGTGAGGAACTCATTACCACATTGCATGACATGGTGAATGAGTATCACAAACTTGCTTGATCATTTATGAAGGTTAGAACTGAGCAAACTGATCCCAATGACAACAAAAGAGAAATTGATAAGTCAGTTGAATTGTTGAGTCTAAAAAGAGAGATTGCACAGCAAAAAGAAGAAATGATTGAAAATCAAGCTTTGATATGTCATTTAAAAACAGAAATTTCAAAACATACTGAACTGATTCAAGCTTGGAACAAGTCTTCAGTTGCCCTGACTGAAATGCAGAATTCACAAAAATCAGTTGATGATAAAACTGGTTTAGGCTTTAACAATCATGTTGAAAATTGTGCAAGTGATACACAACCAAGGTTGAAGTAAAACAAAGGAAAGTACATTACCTTTGTAAAATCAACTATGGTAAATGAATTCTCACAACCTAGTAAACCAGCTGTTCAATTGACTGAAATTAAGAACACAGGCAAATGGTATGGAATTGGATATAGCTCTGAGAGTTCAATTGATACAAGAAACTGGTCACCTAAACGATTCAGTTATAAAAATCAGTACTCAAGGAATGACTATTACAATTACTACAACTTTAAGCCAGTTCAGAAACGATATCAAAAGAATAGTCATTTGAAAAAGGATACAAATCATACTGTTTCATCCTCACATCACATACATATTTCCAAGAATTAGAGAAAAACCATTTGGAACACAGCAACTGGGAAGTCAGTTAGACTGGTCCAAAGTCTGAATTCCTAAAGGACTAATCAGTTTAGGACCCAAATGAATATGGGTACCAAAATTATATATACTGTGTGATTGCAGGTAATAGGTACAAACAAAGAGACAACTTGGTATCTAGACAGTGGCTGTTCGCGGCATATGACATGAGATGCAAATTTGCTATCTCAACCGATCAAATATACTGGACCAAACATCAGTTTTAGAGACAAATCCAAAGGTAAAACTATGGGTAAGAGTAAGCTTATCCATAGTAACTTTACTATTAAAGATGTTATGCTAGTTGAAAATTTAAAGCATAACTTGATAAGCATCAGTCAGTTATGCGACAATAATTTCTCAGTTCAGTTTGATAGACACACTTGTTCAGTTAGAGACTCAACTGATGAGGTCATTCTAACTGAAAATCGTTGTGGAAACACTTACAAAATCAGTTGAACTGAACAACCTTATGCACCAGTTTGTTTCATTGCTTCCAAATCTTCTAAAAACTGGTTGTGGCATAAGAGGTTGAACCACTTAAACTTTAAATCTATTGCCTATCTGAGTAACCATGATCTTGTAACTGGTTTGCCCAAAATAGATTTTTCAAAAGATAAAGTTTGTTCAGCATGTCAGTTTGGTAAACAAGTAAGATCTTCATTCAAAAACAGAGGTTGTAAATCATCTTCTCGATGCTTAGAACTGTTAGATATAGATCTTTTTGGTCCAATACCAGTCATGAGTTTAGGGGGAATGAAATACACCCTAGTAGTTGTGGATGAGTTTTCAGGATTTACTTGGGTTATTTTTCTCAAATCCAAAGACCAAACTGCTGCACAACTGATTAAGATCTTCAAAAGACTATTAAATGAAAAATTAGTTGTGATTGATCGGTTAAATTTTGATAGAGGGATTGAATTCATGAATAAAAATCTTTCAACATTTTTAGAAAACACTAGAATCAATCATGATCTGTCAGCAGCTAGAACACCTCAGCAAAATGGTGTAGCTGGAAGATGAAATCGGACCCTTAAAGAAGCTGCTAGAACAATGCTTGCTGATTCTGGTATTTCTCAAAGGTTTTGGGCTGAAGCAGTAAACACTGCATGTTATACTCAGAATAGATCAATGATTAATAAGAATCATGTGAAAACACCATATGAGATTTGGCATGGAAGAAAAAGTGTGGTTTCTTATTTCAAGATATTTGGCTGCAGATGTTTTATTCTTGATAATAGTAAAAATCATTTAAAAGCCTTTGATGCTAAATCTGCAGAGGGAATATTTCTTGGATATTTTTCAGTTAGCAAAGCATATAGAGTTTTTAATAAAAGTTCTTTAAATAATGAAGAATCTATTCATGTTGTTTTTGATGAAAATGTACTAACTGATAAGCCAACTGATCCAATTGAGCTAGTTGATCGATTTACAGAGATCAGTTTGGAGGATGAAAATGAAGAAGAAAATCATATCAATAGAAATATCCTTCAAACACCTGTACCAGAAATACTAGATCAATCAGTTGAACAGGGACCTGCTACTGATAATCAGTTGGTGGAGCAAACAGATGATATTCAGTTACCAACTGATACAGCTCCAACTGAAACTAAAAATATTTATTTGCCAACATAAGTAGTTGCTGATATGGAAGCAACAAATACTGAGCTCAGATGGAAGAAATCACATCCTCTAGAATTGGTGATAGGTAATCCATCTGACCCGGTAAGAACAAGAAATCAAATGCTTAATTTGTTCATTCATTCTGCTTTTGTCTCACAATTGGAACTAAAGAAAACTGATGAAGCTCTTGCTGATCCTAACTGGATAAATGCAATCCAAGAGGAGCTAAATCAGTTTACCCATAACAATTTCTGGAACTTAGTTCCAAGACCAGTTTGCAAAACAATTATAGGTACAAAATGGGTATTGAGAAATAAACTGAATGAAGATGGTTCAATTGCACGCAACAAAGCAAGACTTGTCGCAAAAGGATATAGGCAGGAAGAAGGAATTGACTATGATGAAACGTATGCACCAGTTGCAAGACTGAAAGCAATTAGAATGTTCCTTGCCTATGCATCATTCAAGAACTTCAAAGTCTATCAAATGGATGTAAAAAGTGCATTTCTGAATGGTCAGTTGCAAGAAGAAGTTTATGTTGAACAACCTCCAGGTTTTATTAATCACTCTTTTCCTAATCATGTCTATCATTTGAGCAAAGCTTTATATGGTCTTAAACAAGCTCCAAGAGCTTGGTATCAAACACTTTCAAAATTCTTAACTGATCATGATTTTACTGTTGGATCAGTTGAAAATACTTTGTTCAAATTTTCTAAGAATGATCACATTTTACTTGTGCAAATATATGTTGATGATATTATATTTGGGACAACTAACCCCAAATTATGTGAGAAATTTGCCAAGTTAATGCAGGACAAATTTGAGATGAGTATGATGGGTGAACTGACATTCTTTCTCGGACTACAAGTGAAGCAACTGGACACTGGTATTTTTATCAGTCAGACCAAATACACGAAGGAATTGCTCAAGAAATTTGTCATGGAAACATGTTCAACTGCAAGCACTCCCATGAGTTCATCAGTCAAACTGGACAATGATCAAGGGGGAATATCAGTTGAGACGACACTGTTACAGAGGTTTAATAGGTTCATTATTGTACCTAACTGCTAGTCGTCCAGATATTGTATTTGTTGTTTGCATGTGTGCTAGATTTCAAGCAAATACTAAGCAATCGCATTTTACAGTTGCCAAAAGAATTTTAAAATATCTAAAATGCAATCAAAATGTGGGATTATGGTACGCTAAAGACTCTTCTTTCAATTTAGTTGGATATTCAGATGCAGATTATGCAGGATGTAAGCTAGATCATAAAAGCACCAGTTGATCTTGTCAGTTTCTAGGAGACAAACTGATCTCAGGTTCAAAAAGAAGCAAACATCCATAGATACTTCCACAACTGAAGCAGAATACCTTGCTGGTGGAAGCTGCGGTGCCCAACTTCTCTTGATTCAGCAACAACTGAAAGATTATGGAGTTGATGCTAAAGAATCTGCCATATTTTGTGATAATAAAATCACGATTGCAATAACTTACAATCCAGTTCTTCACTCAAGGACCAAGCACATTGATGTCAGGCATCGCTTCATCAGAGATCACGCTCTGAAGAAAGTATCAGACTGGAATATGTGTCAACTGAACAATAAGCTACTAACATCTTCACCAAACCATTGCCAGAGAATAAGTTTTCTCACTTTCGCAATATACTTTGTTTAATTGATTTATCTTAATTATATCAGTTTTATTGCTGCTTTGTCAATAGATATTCATTCAGTTTGTCATTTATTATTTAAATGCTTATCAACTGATGGCAACTAATCATTTATCAGTTATTATATTCAGTTTGTTAACTTTTTGTCAACTGATGTCAGTTAGTCATTTATCAGTTATTGTAGTCAGTACATTAACTATTTATCAACTGATGGAAGTTAAGTTTTGCAGAAAGACAAAGAGAGAACAGCAATGATACAAATCAAGGTTTTATTAAGAGTAAAATCGATACCATACAACATCATTTAGTCCACTTTCTACGGCATCTTGCCATAACATCAACCAATACTTCAAGTCATGACTCCTAATATTCCTGAAGATTTCGACATTAACCATTTTATGAAGCAAGTGCCATTCTTTCAACTACATCATGTGGATCAGCACATCATCCTTGACTAGCTCGGATATATGATCGACTTGTTCAAGCCTTTTAAGCTTCCTTGAAAGTGATATCTACTTAGCAGAAGCAGGGAATTCTCTAGTATTGATTGTTTGAATGTCGTGAGCGGTAGTCCAAACGGACATAACCTCTGTAATACGTATTCTTCAGCATCTCTTTTAAATCTCTGAATACGTCGAGGCGTCCATGAAGGATGAGGGACGTGTGTGCTGCTTTCACATTCCATTGGAGTTCAGATGTCATTACCAAATAACAATGATCTTAATTTATAGACAAGTCTTAAAGAGACAGGAGGAAGACAAAGAGTCATCTGGCCTTAACTGATTTAGACTATGTTTCTCTTACCCTTATTTATTTGCATTTATTGAGGGGGAATATTTATTTGAAAAGTTAACTGAGAAAACAATAGTTAGTTGGTCTTCAACTGAACTGACAAAGTTCTCAACTGGTAATTCAGTTGCTGATCTAACTGATCTTCTCCGATAAGTTAACTAATAAATCGAATAATATTCTATATTAAATGATGTGACTATTTGTCGAAGCAGTAATTACTATCTTTCAATGAATAGTATTTTGAAACGTGGACTCACATAATCCATTCATATTCCATACACGTTTTTATCACACGTACTCACATTTTTAATTCAAATTTTCCTGGACTGACACGTGTCCAATAATTTGAACAGTCACTTACATCAATACTATACCGTCTCCAATTCAGTTTTTCTCTCCTTACGCTTACTTCAAATGTACAGAGCAAAAAAAAATTTGAGTTTTCTTTCTCGCAGAAAAACATTCATTCAAATGGCAAATCAGAACCCAGCTCATGTCATGAACACAATGGCAATCGACTTTTACTCAGTTATGACTGTATCGGATGAAGTTGTGAAGAACATCTTCATCATGCTGGAAACAGCAGGACTGAAACAATTCTTGGGATTATCTTACCAAGTTATCTATCCTAAAGAGATACAGGATCTCTATACCAGCGGCTATGTCACTAAAGAAGGCAATATCGCAACTACTGTAAATGGTCAGCTACTGATCATTGACGAGGATTTCTTCTGCAACCTATTTAAACTGCCTACTGATGGGCTAGTTAACCTCTCTGAAGTAAAGGCATCTGATGTTGAAGAGATGCAAACCCTTCTATCTGCTGATGGTCAGAAAATCAAAGTTTCCGATCCCAAGAAGGAGCTGAAGCCAGAGGTACAACTGCTGGCAGATATAGTAGCCAAAGGGCTTTTAACAAATGCTGGATCCTTTGCTGCACTTACTCTTGAGAAATTTCAATCTATGACTGTTATCAGCGGTGGTCGGAGATTGAACGGGAAGAATATAATTTTCAACATCCTAAGGAATATGTTTTAATCATCCAAGCAATCAAAGGGTTATGCGGTGCAGCTCAGCTATTTGCTGAAAGTTAAAGGGCTGGTGACTGATGATTCTAAAAAATTATCAAAACTGAAAATCTTCAATGCTAAGAATGTTCAGCCACCAAAGCAGAAACTGGACATGTCTCCTGAGAAGTTATTGGAGGTAAAAAAGGAGATTGGGACACATGAGGCTCCTAAGTTAGTTCAGAAAAAGAAGACTCTTCAGAAGAAGACAATCAAGCGCTAGTTGATTGTCAGTGAAACTGACTCTGAGAAAATTCCATCTCCCAAGGTCATCAAGAAGCCAAGAACCTTGAAGACAAAACCTGCTGTTGCAGTTGGAACCATCCCAACTGAAAGATTGATGCAGTCGCGGGCTCAATAGCCTATAAAGGCTATCCCTCTGAAAGCTATTCCAACTGAATCCTCAACTGAGGATCAGTTACCACTGTCTGCAGTTCTCAAAAAGTCTATCACCGAATCTGGTGAGAAGAAGAAGTTTGTTGGAGTTAAAGCTCCACTTATCACTATCACCAGACCAACTCCTCTGCCGATGGCAAGACCTAAAGGAGTAGTGATTCGAGAACAAGTGGACTCGACAAGGTCAGGACTGAGAATTTCTCATGTTCTAACTGAATCTAAGGGCAAAGAGAAAATGATTGAAGAGTCCATACCAACCAACACCATTCAGACGCACATTGACCTCATTTTGAAAGAAGTCAATGAATTTTCTGAAGGTAAACTCAGAATATATGAAAAATGGGTAAAGTTTAGAACTGTTGTGTTTTCCAGGCAATTGCGGAAGAAATCATTTTAAAGAAATTCATTGCCTTGGAAACACTTGTTCTGAAAATGGTCAAAGCTGCCACGGTGGTTCAAGCACTTGAGAGAAAGAAATATTTTTTTGATCATATACGGGCAAAGAAACTGAGTCAGTTGATTGGTCAGCTACGTCAGAACTACGATCCCACCAGCCCAACAGCTCTTAATGATAAAGCAGTTCATGACCAACTGGACATGGACTTGTTATCTCTGCAAATGGATATCCAGAATTGGGTAATGGATCAAGAACTTATTATTCCAGATAATTCCCAAGATCTTTCTTCAAATGAGCTACCTGAGCAATCAGCTAAAAAAGATCAGCCAGACAAGGATCCAAGTGCAGGCTATGCTGAACAGATGACTGATTCTTTTTCTAAAGATGCATCAAAGCCAACTGATGTTCCTCAGTCTTCAACTGCTGAAGCTGCACTCTGCACAAACGCTGAATTATCATTGACCAACATTGATGAAGTAATCAAATCAGTTGCCTCTGATTTTCAACTATCCACTACTAAAGCAGTTGAAGAGTTGTTCACAACTGAAGAACCAGTTTTTCAAGCCTCAGATCAACCTCTTGAAGAACCAGTTCAGTTGCCCTCCACAATTGAACAAGAAATATTGAGAATTGAAGAACCAGTTCTGTAGCACCCGTAAATCAGTAGACGTATAAGCCATGCATAATTCTAGGTTTTCTTAAATTTAATTGACTTCATTGCATGATGCATTTATTTGAAGTTAATTATTTATTATTTCAGTTCAGTAGATTGATTTTTAGCATTTCAGTTATTTCAGTGAGGCCGGACCGGAGTCGGAGTTTTGAGATAGAATTTAAGATTCGAGAAATATTTCCAGAAGTTAATTTAGCTAGCAACCAAGTTCATTTAAGTTAGAAAGGGAGGTTTGAGGATTTAATTTTATTATTTGAGGTGATTAAGAAATGAACTCATTTAAGTTATTAAATTAAGGGGTTAGCTCACTAAATTATTTAAAGGATTAGTAAGGCTTTCAAGGATTATTAGTTGACTAGATAATCAACATTTCCCTTTATTTTATCATGCATTTTTCGGCCACCCTTAGTGCTAGAAGATTCATTTTCCAACTCATCAACTTTGACCAATTCTTTGCATGTAATTAGTAGGATAATTCTAGGATTTTTGGGAGCACAATTAAATTAATTAATGGACATATCCTAGACTAGAAAATAAGAAAAATTTCGGCCACTACCTCCTAGAAGCATCCACCAACTCGTTTGATATCAATTCAAAATTTAAAATTCAAAGGGGAGTGGACTTGGTCTTGATTCTTCCTTATATTGTGCACCCTTCTCCTCACCCCTCATAACCATTTTTCCCCCCCTCTCCTTTTCGAAAATTCAGAGTGAATTCACACTCATTTTCAGTAGAAAAATCGTGAGGTACCTAGCCAGAAAGAAGAGAGAAAAATCGAGAGCAAGGTAAGGTAGAAAAGAGAAGCGCTCCACCTCCTCCGTGCCGCGTCGTCGTTGTTTCGTTCGTTTTCTTTCGAAACGAAACCAGGCATGTCTAGATTTCTTTCAAACCTCAATCAAGTCATATTATCATTTATTTTTCAGTACATGATCATGTTTATTCAAGTAAAAATCGAGATCCAAGTCAAAACATTTTGAAACCACACATGCAGAATTTTCGATTTCCTTGGCAAGCTTCACGATTTCTTTTGGTTTGTGAGTTTCAGGTATTGGATCGACTCCAGGCTCCCAAGGCGGCTTGTATACATGTAGTAGGATGCATTAGGACCATGTTGGTCCATTCAAACCAGCCCCATGCTTGCTGGAAATTCAGAATGACAGCAAGTCCCCATAGGTGCAGAAAATGTTGTTCGAAAATTCAGTTTGTTGTCATGGAGGAAGGATCTGATCTTGGCTGCCCCAAGGGCCTATAGCCATGGTTGGATCACTTCCCTAGCATGTCTAAGACGTGACTAAGTTGCCCTTTTGGTGGCTTGGTCCATGGTTCATCGGTTTTTAATCAAAACGTCACAACAGCCCCTATACCCCTTCGGCTTCTTCATTTTTTCAGCATATGGTTTCGTTTCTTTTGTTGCTTGGTATGGATCTTGGTTGGCCTATGGCCCATAGCCACGGTTCATACCATGCTCCTAGATGTCTAGATCGTGCCATGGTCAATCAAATGGCCACTGGAACGACGCAAGACATCGATCATAGCATAAACACTACACACGCATGCACGTTGCTCTCGGTTGGACCCTTCGGTTGAGTTTTGGTATGATGCGGATTGTGGCTGGCCTAGGGCCCTTAGCCATGGTTCAAATCATTCCTTGGGATGTTGGTAAGAGTCTCTGGTCGGTGGTTCACGCCCCTAATGGCCGATAGCCTCGAAACCAACGCAAGTCTTGTAGTTGCGCAGCTGCTGGAAATTACAGCATGTTGCTGTGTCGTTTAGAAGGCTCGTTTGAGTTCTTAGTTGGCTTTTAGCCCATGGCCTTGGACTGGACAGTGCCTCATTGAGTTGGGAAGGTCATGTTTTTGACCGTTTGTGATTCGGATCATTTTTGAGGTCGTACGAGAATTTACGGTGCAATGTGCCAAATTGACTCTCGAAAGAGCGTTTCGTGTTTTGGCCTCCATTCCACCTAGATTTCGACCCTATCATTTTAGGAGCATTATTTTATGATTTTTCAGCGTATTTTAATCATGACTATACGTCGGTTCGGTGTCGGTTCAGGTTTGCTCGGAGTCATGATTAAATGCGAAGTCATTAGGCGTCATAGTCGCATCTTTTGAACGTAAATTGCATCGTTGGTCAAGTTTAAGCTATTGCATAATTTTCATGGCATAGTTAGGTTGCAGCGAGCCTGGGAACGATCCAATCCAATCCAGTTGGTAAAATTACAGGAATTTTCATTACGCCAGTTAATTATTTTACGTGCATTAAATAGAAAATGATTATTTTTGAGATTTATGCGATATGGCTTGTGGTTCATTCACTATGTGGGAGTGTTATTTTATACGGTCGCCAGTGACCGATCAGTTCAGTATGGTACCACCCGGTCGCCAGTGACCGGCCAGCTCAGTTCAGTTTCAGCCTCCCCGGTAGCCAGTTACCGATCAGTTCAGCTTAGTGCAGTGGCCACAGGCGTAAAACATAATCTCAACAGAAAATTTTACCAGATATTTCAGTACAGGCTCCAAGGAGCAAATATTTTTACAGTGATTTCCAGTTCAGTTATGCACGTATTATAATTGCTTAGTACAGATTATTTTCAGTATGACTCAGGGCAGGATATGTTAACTCATGCATATTTTTAATTCAGATTTTTACTCGTTACCTGTGATATATGCATGCTGAGTCTTTAGGCTCACTAGACTTGATTGTTGTAGGTACTGATGAGGCCAGGGCCGAGGGCGGGGACCAGTGAGCCAGCTTAGGTCGGCAGTAGTGGCACCCGAGGACCTCAGAGCAGCAGTTGTTATTTTTTTTCCGCAAACAATTTTATCAGTCGTTGGATATTTTTAAATCGTTGTTGTTGGCAAAACTTTAATTTTCTTCCGCTGCAATATTTTGAAATATTGAACTTGATTCACCAGTGATTTTATGAATGAGGCCATTTAAGTTCTTTTAAAAAAGAAAATTTTTAATTTTCCGCAAATTTTCAAGAAAGGAGTTTTACGCCCTTCACAGTTGGTATCAGAGCGGTGGTTCTGTATAGGGTTTCACTACTACTGACCGCGAGAAGCTCACGAAGCCACGCCTTTGGTCTGTAAGTTTTTCAGTTCAGCATTTTGTTCAGCATTTTAGTTAAAGCATGAATTAGTTTGTCAGCATGCTTCCAGATTTTCAGTATTTCAGAGTTCATTTAAAATAAATTATGGAATTATGCATGTTAGTTACGTATGGGTTATGTTGGAACAGTATGCCCCCTAGACGCATTTTAGAGCGCATCAGAGAGGAGGAGCCTCGCCGAGAAGACAGGGAGGAGCGTAGACCAGAGGGAGACCTACCACCTCCTCCACCGCCCCCACCGGACATGAGTGCCCAGATGTTAGCTGGGATGGCACAGTTCTTCGCACAGTTTGCGGGGGGCAATACCGCAGCCGTAGCCGCAGCCGCAGCCAGGCCGACAGGGCCCGAGGCTGTGTATGAGCGATTCATGAAGATGCGCCCGAAGGAATTCTCTGGGGCATCTGACCCCATGGTTGCCGAGGGATGGATCAAATCCCTCGAGGTTATCTTCGATTTTATGGAGTTGGGGGACGCAGACCGAGTCCGATGTGCCACCTACCTGTTCACTGGAGACGCCCGCTTATGGTGGGAAGGAGCTTCGGTAGCCCTGACATTGGCTACACTTTCTTGGACCCGCTTTACGGAGGTTTTCTACTCCAAGTATTTTGCTGAGGAGGTTCGCACCAGGCTGACCACCGAGTTCATGAGTCTGAGACAGGGGGATATGTCGGTTACGGAGTTTATCCGTAAGTTCGAGAGGGGCTGTCACTTTGTGCCCCTGATAGCGAATGATGCCAGAGCCAAGCTGATGCACTTCCTGGTGGGCTTACGGCCGATCTTGCGCCAGGATGTTAGGGTATCTGACCCTGCTACTTATGAGGTTGCCGTCTCCAAGGCCTTAGCCGCAGAGCAGGATCTGCGGGATATCGAGAGGGATCGCCAGGGCAAGCGCCCAGCCCAGGCACTGCACCGCCCTCCTCCTCATCAGCATCAGCAGCAGAATAAGAGGCCTTTTCATGGACCGCCCAGGAACCGAGGCCAGCAGCAGCAGCAGCGGGGACGCCCAGCCCCGAGGACTCAAGAGCACCCAGTCTGTCCCAGGTGCTCACGTCGCCATCCTGGAGCATGTATGGCTGGCTCAGGAAAGTGTTTTAAGTGTGGCAGTCCAGACCACATGTTGCTGCAGTGCCCTCAGAGGAATCTGCCTACCCAAGGCAGAGTTTTCGCTCTCCATGCCGCGGAAACCAACCCGGAGACTATGTTGTTGACAGGTACCTTTAAACTTTAAGTTATTCTTCGAATTTCAGCATTTTGGGAATCGGGATTTAGATTTTTGCACTTAGAACTGTTATAGGATTGCATGCTCTACTCAGATTTATAGAGGAATTAAGCTAGAGGAACCTTGACCTTTGCATGTCTATAAGTTTAGATCTTGTAGTGGGATTCAACTTAGAGTTCCGATCTCTCAGGGAGAATTTTTATATCTGGTTCCGCTACCAAGACCTTGATAGATTCAGGGGCAACTCACTCGTTTATTTCGGAGGTCTTTGCTAACTTCCTCAAGATCCAGACCATTGGGCTAGATACAGCCTTTTCAGTAGTATTGCCGTCAGGCGAGGAGATGGCAGCCACCAATGTTATCCGAGATATAGACCTTGAGCTGCACGGTAATCTTGTTTATGCGGATCTGATTGTGCTACCGATGCCGGAATTTGACATCATCCTAGGGATGGACTGGCTATTGAGGAACAGAGTGTTGATAGACTTCCAGCGGAGATCCGTTCTTGTCCGACCGCCTGGAATGGAGCAGTTCTTATTTTAGCCGGACAGGTACTTTCCGTTACCGCGCATTATTCCTTATGTTCAGGCTAGGAAGCTCATGCATAGAGGGTGTCGGGCATTTCTAGCGACCTTTTTATCTGTCCCCGAGGAACCCAGCCAGTCAGCCTCAGATGTTCCGATTGTCAGAGATTTCTTAGACGTTTTTCCCGAAGACGTCTCTGGTATGCCACCCGAGAGAGAGGTGGAGTTTTCCATTGAGCTTATGCCAGGTACGGCTCCGATATCCAAAGCGCCGTACCGACTAGCACCGACAGAGATGGCAGAGCTTAAGAAGCAGATTCAGGAACTTCTCGACAAGGAGTTCATTCGCCTGAGCTTTTCTCCATGGGGCGCGCCAGTCTTATTTGTGAAAAAGAAGGATGGCTCGATGAGGCTTTGCATTGACTACCGGGAGTTGAACAGGGTTACAGTGAAGAATAAATACCCACTGCCGAGGATTGAGGATCTGTTTGACCAGTTGCAGGGAGCTTCGATTTTCTCCAAGATAGATCTGCGTTCCGGTTATCACCAGTTGAGGGTGAGAGATGCTGATGTCTCGAAGACAGCTTTCAGGACTCGTTATGGCCACTACGAGTTCCTAGTGATGCCGTTCGGTCTGACGAATGCGCCAGCGATCTTCATGGATCTAATGAATCGCGTATTTCAGCCGTACCTCGACCAGTTTGTGATAGTGTTCATAGATGACATTCTCGTCTACTCCAAGAGTCGGGAGGAGCACAGCAGGCATCTGACCACAGTGTTGCAGACATTGCAGAAACATAAACTATTTGCAAAGTTCAGTAAGTGCGAATTCTGGTTAGAGAAGGTGGCGTTCTTGGGCCACATTGTTTCTAGCAGTGGCATTGAGGTAGACCCGGCGAAAGTTGCAGCAGTCAGAGATTGGGTTGTGCCTCAGAATGCATCAGAGATCCGCAGTTTTCTTGGGCTAGCAGGATATTACAGGAAGTTCATTCAGGGATTCTCATCCATTGCCGTTCCACTCACAGCACTGACCAAGAAAAATGTGAAGTTTGTGTGGAGCGAGGAGTGTCAGAAGAGCTTCGATACTTTGAAGCAAGCTCTTATCTCAGCACCCGTTTTGGTTGTACCGTAAGGATCCGGCGAGTTTGTCCTTTATACCGATGCTTTGAAGCTTGGTTTAGGTGCAGTTTTGATGCAGCATGGGAGAGTGATAGCGTATGCTTCTCGACAGCTGAAAATCCACGAGAAGAATTACCCTACCCATGATCTGGAGTTAGCGGCCAAAGTTTTTGCTTTGAAGATTTGGAGGCACTATCTGTATGGAGAGAAGTGTCAGATCTTTACCGACCATAAGAGCCTCAAGTATTTCTTTACGCAGAAGGAGCTGAACATGCGTCAGAGGCGTTGGTTGGAGCTTGTGAAAGACTACGATTGTGACATTAGCTACCACCCGGGTAAAGCTAATGTAGTTGCGGATGCTTTGAGCAGGAAAGTCGCAGTGATGGCTCATTTGACGATGCAGAAACTTTTTCAGATTGAGATGCAGAAGTTTGATCTTGAGACTTATCCTCGAGGTAGAGTTCCTCGTTTATCTACCTTGACTATCCAGTCCTCTCTTATTGACCGTATTCGCAGCGGTCAGGCAGCAGATGAGCAGTTGGCACAGTGGAAGAAGAGAGATGAAGCCAAGGGCAGTGTTTTGTATTCAGTCAGCGACGGTATTGTGAGATACCGAGATAGGATATGGGTTCCCAGCAGTGATTCTATCCGAGCAGACATCTTATCAGAGGCCCATACGTCCCCGTACTCCATTCACCCTGGGAGTACGAAGATGTACAAAGATCTGCAACTATTGTATTGGTGGCCAGGAATGAAGAAGGACATCAGGTGTTTTGTATCCGAGTGCCTGACTTGCCAGTTAGTGAAGGCCGAGCATCAGAGACCAGCAGGTTTGCTCAAGCCTCTCCCTATTCCCGAGTGGAAGTGGGAGAATGTTACCATGGACTTTGTGACCGGATTGCCGAGGTCAGCCAGAGGATCGAATGCTATCTGGGTGATTGTAGATCGTCTTACCAAATCAGCGCACTTCTTGCCTATTAAGACGACTTTCACCATGGTTCAGTATGCAGAGCTGTATATCCGAGAGATAGTCCGACTCTATGGTATTCCAGTTTCTATCGTATCCGACAGAGATCCCAGATTCACTTCCTCGTTTTGGAAGAGTTTGCATTCGACTTTGGGTACGAAGTTGCTGTTTAGCACAGCTTTCCATCCGCAGACAGATGGACAGTCGGAGCGAGTTATTCAGATCTTAGAGGATCTTCTCCGTGCTTGCGTCATTGATTTCTCTGGGAGTTGGGAGTCGAACTTACCATTGGTAGAGTTTACCTATAACAACAGTTTCCAGTCGTCTATAGGTATGGCTCCGTATGAGGCGCTGTATGGCCGCAAGTGTAGATCTCCTGTTCATTGGGATGAAGTAGGAGAGAGAGCAGAGTTGGGTCCAGAGATTGTTCAGCAGGCAGCAGATGTAGTAGTCAAGATCCGTGATAGAATGAGGACTGCTCAGAGTCGACAGAAGAGTTATGCCGATCAGCGGAGGAGAGAGTTAGAGTTTGCAGTGGGCGATCATGTCTTCGTGAAAGTGGCACCTATGAAGGGTGTCATGAGATTTGGCAAGAAAGGGAAGCTCAGTCCGAGATTCATTGGACCGTTTGAGATCCTTGACAGAGTTGGGACGCTTGCTTATCCTGTGGCTCTTCCGCCGAATCTGGCCGGAGTACACAATGTCTTTCACGTCTCCATGCTGAGGAAGTATATGGCAAATCCTTCGCATGTGCTGAATTTAGAGCCGTTGCAGCTTACTCCGAACTTATCTTATGAGGAGAGACCCGTGCAGATCCTAGACAGACAGGAGAAGAAACTTCGGAACAAGTTGGTTAAGCGAGTCAAAGTCAAATGGCTCAACCATTCAGAGGAGGAAGCTACGTGGGAGTCTGAGCCGGAGATGAGAAGTCGATACCCGGAGTTATTCGGTGAGTTCTAATTTCGAGGACGAAATTTATTTTAAGGGGGGGAGGATTGTAGCACCCGTAAATTAGTAGACGTATAAGCCATGCATAATTCTAGGTTTTCTTAAATTTAATTGACTTCATTGCATGATGCATTTATTTGAAGTTAATTATTTATTATTTCAGTTCAGTAGATTGATTTTTAGCATTTCAGTTATTTCAGTGAGGCCGGACCGGAGTCGGAGTTTTGAGATAGAATTTAAGATTCGAAAAATATTTCCAGAAGTTAATTTAGCTAGCAACCAAGTTCATTTAAGTTAGAAAGGGAGGTTTGAGGATTTAATTTAATTATTTGAGGTGATTAAGAAATGAACTCATTTAAGTTATTAAATTAAGGGGTTAGCTCACTAAATTATTTAAAGGATTAGTAAGGCTTTCAAGGATTATTAGTTGACTAGATAATCAACATTTCCCTTTATTATATCATGCATTTTTCGGCCACCCTTAGTGCTAGAAGATTCATTTTCCAACTCATCAACTTTGACCAATTCTTTGCATGTAATTAGTAGGATAATTCTAGGATTTTTGGGAGCACAATTTAATTAATTAATGGACATATCCTAGACTAGAAAATAAGCAAAATTTCGGCCACTACCTCCTAGAAGCATCCACCAACTCATTTGATATCAATTCAAAATTTAAAATTCAAAGGGGAGTGGACTTGGTCTTGATTCTTCCTTATATTGTGCACCCTTCTCCTCACCCCTCATAACCATTTTTCCCCCCCTCTCCTTTTCGAAAATTCAGAGTGAATTCACACTCATTTTCAGTAGAAAAATCGTGAGGTACCTAGCCAGAAAGAAGAGAGAAAAATCGAGAGCAAGGTAAGGTAGAAAAGAGAAGCGCTCCACCTCCTCCGTGCCGCGTCGTCGTTGTTTCGTTCGTTTTCTTTCGAAACGAAACCAGGCATGTCTAGATTTCTTTCAAACCTCAATCAAGTCATATTATCATTTATTTTTCAGTACATGATCATGTTTATTCAAGTAAAAATCGAGATCCAAGTCAAAACATTTTGAAACCACACATGCAGAATTTTCGATTTCCTTGGCAAGCTTCACGATTTCTTTTGGTTTGTGAGTTTCAGGTATTGGATTGACTCCAGGCTCCCAAGGCGGCTTGTATAAATGTAGTAGGATGCATTAGGACCATGTTGGTCCATTCAAACCAGCCCCATGCTTGCTGGAAATTCAGAATGACAGCAAGTCCCCATAGGTGCAGAAAATGTTGTTCGAAAATTCAGTTTGTTGTCATGGAGGAAGGATCTGATCTTGGCTGCCCCAAGGGCCTATAGCCATGGTTGGATCACTTCCCTAGCATTTCTAAGACGTGACTAAGTTGCCCTTTTGGTGGCTTGGTCCATGGTTCATCGGTTTTTAATCAAAACGTCACAACAGCCCCTATACCCCTTTGGCTTCTTCATTTTTTCAGCATATGGTTTCGTTTATTTTGTTGCTTGGTATGGATCTTGGTTGGCCTATGGCCCATAGCCACGGTTCATACCATGCTCCTAGATGTCTAGATCGTGCCATGGTCAATCAAATGGCCACTGGAACGACGCAAGACATCGATCATAGCATAAACACTACACACGCATGCACGTTGCTCTCGGTTGGACCCTTCGGTTGAGTTTTGGTATGATGCGGATTGTGGCTGGCCTAGGGCCCTTAGCCATGGTTCAAATCATTCCTTGGGATGTTGGTAAGAGTCTCTGGTCGGTGGTTCACGCCCCTAATGGCCGATAGCCTCGAAACCAACGCAAGTCTTGTAGTTGCGCAGCTGCTGGAAATTACAGCATGTTGCTGTGTCGTTTAGAAGGCTTGTTTGAGTTCTTGGTTGGCTTTTAGCCCATGGCCTTGGACTGGACAGTGCCTCATTGAGTTGGGAAGGTCATGTTTTTGACCGTTCGTGATTCGGATCATTTTTGAGGTCGTACGAGAATTTACGGTGCAATGTGCCAAATTGACTCTCGAAAGAGCGTTTCGTGTTTTGGCCTCCATTCCACCTAGATTTCGACCCTATCATTTTAGGAGCATTATTTTATGATTTTTTAGCGTATTTTAATCATGACTATACGTCGGTTCGGTGTCGGTTCAGGTTGGCTCGGAGTCATGATTAAATGCGAAGTCATTAGGCGTCATAGTCGCATCTTTTGAACGTAAATTGCATCGTTGGTCAAGTTTAAGCTATTGCATAATTTTCATGGCATAGTTAGGTTGCAGCGAGCCTGGGAACGATCCAATCCAATCCAGTTGGTAAAATTACAGGAATTTTCATTACGCCAGTTAATTATTTGACGTGCATTAAATAGAAAATGATTATTTTTGAGATTTATGCGATATGGCTTGTGGTTCATTCACTATGTGGGAGTGTTATTTTATACGGTCGCCAGTGACCGATCAGTTCAGTATGGTACCACCCGGTCGCCAGTGACCGGCCAGCTCAGTTCAGTTTCAGCCTCCCCGGTAGCCAGTTACCGATCAGTTCAGCTTAGTGCAGTGGCCACAGGCGTAAAACATAATCTCAACAGAAAATTTTACCAGATATTTCAGTACAGGCTCCAAGGAGCAAATATTTTTACAGTGATTTCCAGTTCAGTTATGCACGTATTATAATTGCTTAGTACAGATTATTTTCAGTATGCCTCAGGGCAGGATATGTTAACTCATGCATATTTTTAATTCAGATTTTTACTCGTTACCTGTGATATATGCATGCTGAGTCTTTAGGCTCACTAGACTTGATTGTTGTAGGTACTGATGAGGCCAGGGCCGAGGGCGGGGACCAGTGAGCCAGCTTAGGTCGGCAGTAGTGGCACCCGAGGACCTCAGAGCAGCAGTTGTTATTTTTTTTCCGCAAACAATTTTATCAGTCGTTGGATATTTTTAAATCGTTGTTGTTGGCAAAACTTTAATTTTCTTCCGCTGCAATATTTTGAAATATTGAACTTGATTCACCAGTGATTTTATGAATGGGGCCATTTAAGTTCTTTTAAAAAAGAAAATTTTTAATTTTCCGCAAATTTTCAAGAAAGGAGTTTTACGCCCTTCACAAGTTCAGTCAGTTACCATGACTGAACAAGCAGTTTTTGAACTAACTGTAGAGGCTCAGCTGCACTCAGTTGCAACTGAAGAAGTGCCAGTTGATCAGCCTTCTATCATTAAGTCAACCGAAGCATCAGTTGAGCATTCTATCTCAGTAATAACTGCTGTTTCAACTGATCATCCGCATGAAGCATCATCGGACCCTGCTACTGATCCAACTTCTCCTCCACAATCTCAACAGGAAGTCTTACAAGAAGAGACTTCAGAAATGATCAATACTTCAACTGAAACAACTGACAGGGCAATGGTCATTTTTTATGGACAAAACAGAGAGCAACCAAAAAATTCCGGAGCCATGTCTCCAGGCATTACAATAGAAACTGAGTCTCTGTTCGAAGAAATTTCAGCTATTCAGACCAACCTCGTCGGTATAATGACTTCCATTTCTTACATCCGATCAACGCAATTCTTGCACACTATGAGGATTGATTCTATTAAAGATAATACCATGGGTAAACTACAGTAAATCCAGAAGGATATTTCTTCTTTATTCTTTCAGATGGACGAGCTCCGCAAAGACAGAGTTTCAACTGAAGCTCATTTCCAGAGGCAAGCATTAGTGACAAGACGTTTCGACTATCTGAAAAGTACTGTTTCAAAATGAATGGATTTACTGCAAGATATCCTAATGAATGTAGTTTCTAATCTATCTTCAGATGTGCAAAATTTGTCAAAAAAGGCTGACGAGCTTGACAAAAAAAGGGAAAAAGAGAAAGGAGAAGACAAAGGAAAGAAGAAGAAATGAAGATCAACCAGAACTTCAGATATTGATTGAAGACTATAGCAGGAATTCTTTATTCTTTTATTTTTTATACGAATCTGTACATCAGAAGAATTATTTTATCTACAATGAGTTCGAAGAATTTTTGAGTTCAGTTGATCAGTTCATACTTTACAAGTTTTGAAACACCAAAATGGGGAAAATTGTTGGAAACTTAATTTCAGTTATTTGACAAACTAAAGTGATTAATTTATTGGATTAACTGATCAAGTAGCTTGAAGTAACTGAACTACATAAATCAACTGACAGTTGCCTAACTGAAGATTAATGCGCAGTTTATTGAAGACAACTGAAACTAGCTGAACTGAACTTACGAAGACAACTGACTGATCAGTTGATATATTCAGTTGTGAGCTTATCAGATGATCATTCAGCTGTACACGTCAACACTTGTTGAAAAGGACATTCAACCGACAACAGTACAAAGCATACTGCAACTCATAGTGGAACACCGCATTTCAGAGCGTAAAGTGTACGAAGGTCAGAGAAATATTGACGTGGCAATCAATGGATATATTGATTCAAATTATATTTAATGTTACCGTTGAAGAGAAGCCTATGAATAGGTGAGAAGTGCAGTTGAGCAAAAGAATCGATCTATCTATTTTCTTAAGCTTACTGTTACCCTGCTGAATTTATCGCTCTTACTCAAGAATCAAAAAGCTCACACTTATCTGATTTATTTGTAGCATTTGAGGCTACATTTCAAGCTTAAAAGCACAAACCGTTTTATTGTTTATTTGATCTTAACTAGATCAGTTGTGCTAAGTTCAGTCGAAGAACTGTGAGATATTTAGTAAACTAAGAGTTTCAGTTTTGACAGTGTTAAGTCCAAACTGAAGTGGGTCTGTACAAGTTTTGTATTGATCAAAGTCTTTTAGTGCATATCTTATCCTTGTGATAGAAGGGGTGACGTAGGAGTTATTTCAATCTTCGAACATCCATAAATCTTTGTGTATTACTACTTCAGTTATTTATTCTATCTTTCAGTCAATTTATTTCCGCAACTGTTATCAGTTAAACTGATTGTCATTGATTGACAAGATTTCTAGTTTTAGTTTGTCACAGAACCGACACTTCATTCGAAAAGATTCTAAAATCGTGAGTGTTTATTCAACCCCCCCTTCTAAACACATCTCAACCAATCATCCGATCCTAACATGCATGTTTTAATTTCGATGACAAAATTCAATTTAAGGGGGGAGAATTGTAAGGTCTAGGAAATTCGAAATACGTAACCCGACTATATGCATTCGAGGGTTTTATTTTTAAATATGTGTTTATTAATTTTTATGCATATCATGCATGATTATTGCATGGGTAAGGTTTATTTCATGATTATTTATAGGTTTCATGAATTAGTGTGTTAATTTGCTTTTCGCGCTCGAATGAGTAACGGAGATAGGAGATGATCGGGAAAATATTTATTTATTGAATAATTATTTAATACGAGGTGGATTTAAGTATGATTTTTGGAAATGGGTCTTGGTTAAGCATTTTTACTCACTGGGTTATATTTTTAACCAGTACGTAATTTTTAACGATTCAGAGGAATTTTTGAAGGTTCGGCCAATATTTTCAAAAACGTACCAAAACGAAATATTTTTCGGGTGTGTTATTGGTCTTGTTGGGTTTGTTTTAATACCTAATGGGCTCAAAACCAAACCATTTATTTCTTATTAAAGGCCCATTTCTGCTTAAGCCTTTTTATTTAATCACATCACTAAGTAACCCTAAACATACCTACATAGCATCAGCCATCCCCTTCATTTTTCAGCAGCCCTCCCCATTGTTTTTTAGCAGCTAGGTCTCGGCCATTGGTTGTTCTTCAAGAAAACTTCTCCCCGCCTCTCCAGTTCACGTCCCGCGCGTATTTATTCAAGTTTTTGATCTTATAAATGTTAAGGCATGCCATGTACCTCCTTTCTCATTATTTACACCATGTTTATATGTTTTTATTTATGTTTTTGCATGAAATTTTGTTGGTCCCTCTTATAGCATAAATTTTTTTAAACGTTTTGACACGTATATGTGTATATCTTGTGTGAAACTCACATTTTCATGTTTTTGTGCGAGGGGCTGCCGATTTGTGGTCACTAAGGGGTTGTACTTGATGGTTGGTGGAGTCATGAGGCTGGTGTTGAGGGTTGGTCGCGTTAGGTCGAGGGCCGAGAGGTGTTTTGTCAGGGAGTGGCTCGTTTTTGGTAGGGATCGGGTGCGAGGCTGAGCCGGTGGTGCAAGGGCTGAACCAAGCCATGGAATAGACCCTGGAAGGTCTGAGAAACAGCCAGAGAGGCTTGACTGCAGCTGGAACTGTCCTCAAAGCCGATCGACCGAGTGTAAGGTGTGCGGTCGCGGGTGTGTGATTTCAGTTGCTTCTCGGCTGTTGGCATGTTGCAGCATACATGGGGCTTTGAAATTAGGTTAGGTTGATCCAGTATGGTCCTAACGTGGGCTAGGAAGGGTTGACCCAAGGCTGGTCCGAAGTGGTAGAGCCTAGGGTCGATAATTTTCAAGTTTAGCGTATTAGAGTTTCGAAAGTGTATTGTTCAAAAAAAATTCCAGCAGCATGTGGCCTTGTTTTCGTGGGTCTTAGTGGGCTAGAAAGTGTGGTTTTAAGGCTGGTTGGGTAGGTTTAGGACATGATTCGAGTTTGAAAAAAATTTGGTTTAGTTTCGGGTTGATTCGGGTTAAAACCGGGACCCCGATCTCAGTTTTAAAACGAATTGATTAAGTTTTGAAACGTGCTCGAGTTTAAGTCTAAGAAATAATTTTAAATATTTTTGAGGTGTTTTAAGAAGTTTGGTAAGTTTCGGGTCGAAATTTTGATGGCCAGGGGTAAAATAGTCATTTTGGGTTTCCAGGGGCAAAACGGTCATTTATACCTGAGTTGAGTTTTTAGTCATGGCAGCGCTCTGAGCACAATTTGTCATGTTTTTAAAAGTTTATGTATCACGTATATGATCTTTTTACGAAAATATGAAAAATACGTTGCATGCTTGATTTTAAAGAAAATTTATGTATATGCATGATTTTTATAAGTGATGAATATGAGAACATGTTTTGAAGGATGAGAGTTGGTTGTGACTAATACGATTACATGTTAATACGATGATATATTAGGCCAAGACTCAGTGGATGGGTAATACTGTCGCTCATGTCCCCGCCACCGGGTACCGCGGTTATACATAGATGGATCCATCGCCTAATACGATGATACGAAAGTCACAGCTGATGAACGGAATTCAAATTAAGAAAACGAATATGTATATGTTGATATGATGATATATGTGATGAATATGATCATGCTTTGACAGGTTACAATTATGCATACAACTTTTTACGATCATGAATTGTATTTTGATTACAATATTTTTCACTGTTGCATGCTATGTATATGTATTTGCAATCACGATACAGGTGTATTGAGTCTTTAGACTCACTATGTTTGAATGATGCGGGTGAGCATATCAATGAAGAGGCTTGAGGTGCCGAATTTTGAGTAGGCAGGGCTGGATGTGCGAACACAACCTGATGACCATATTTTTCCGCACATCACATTTTTATGAGTTTTGAGTAGACATGATCAGTTTATAAGTTTGTTACGATATGTTGGTGCTTTTCTAGGATTTTTACTTGGTTTTATGGTCGAGTTGACAACGTTTTCGAAATGCAGTATCTTATTTGTCATTGAATTACGATTATTTTTAAAGGTTGTATTTTTCAGTTGTCTTGCATGCATATGCCTAGAAGGTGATTTTTGAGATTTACAAAAAAAAATAAAATAAAATTCTACAAGTATTTAAAATTAGTAGATGTTACAACTTCGTACTCCATTAATCCTGAAAGTACGAAAATGCATAAAGACTTGCAATCATTATATTGGTGGCCGAGCATGAAGCGAGACATCTTGCGTTTCGTGTCTGAGTGTTTGACATGCCAGCAAGTTAAAGCATAGCATCATAGGCCAGCAGGGAAGCTTAAGCCACGTCTTATTCCCGAGTGGAAATGGGAAAATATTACTATGGATTTTGTTGTGTTATTGCCAAGGTCCATCAGGGGATTCAATGCAATTTCGGTGATAGTTGATCATCTTACGAAATCAACGCACTTTCCACATATTAAGACGAAATTCACCATGACATAGTACGCAGAGCTTTACATCAAATAGATAGTCCAACTACATGAGATTCAAGTATCTATTGTTTCAGACAGAGATCCGAGGTTCACATCATCCTTCTGGAAGAGTTTGCATTCAGTGATGGGAACAAAGTTGTTGTTCCGTACATCATTTCATCCTCAAACCGATGGTCAGTCCGAAAGGGTGATTCAAATTTTGGAGGATCTACTTCGAGCTTGTGTGATTGATTTAAAAGGAAGTTGGGGAATCGAAATTACCTCTAGTGGAATTCACATATAACAATAGCTATCAATCATCTATAGGTATGGCTCCTTACGCGGCACTTTATTGGAGGAAGTATAGATCACCGATACATTAGGACATGGTTTGTGAAAGAGGAGAATTTGGTGCGGGCTTGATCAAGCAAACAACGGAGCTAGTAGTCAAAATGCAAGATAGGATGAAGACTGCTCAAAGTAAACAGAAAAGCTACGCTGAAAAGCGACGAAGAGAGCTAGAGTTTGCCGTAGGTGACCATGTATTTGTGAAACTAGCACATATGAAGGGTGTTATCAAATTTTTCTTGATTGGAAAACTCCGTCTGAGGTTCATAGGACCGTTCAAGATTCTAGAGAAGATTGGGACATTAGCTTGTAGAGTGGTGTTGCCACCGACTCTAGCCGGAGTGCATAATATATTCCACTTCTCGATGCCACGAAAGTACATGTCGAATCATTCACATGTACTGAATTATGAACTTATGCAATTGACTCAAAATATAATATACGAGGAAAGGCCTCTAAAATTCTAGATAGGCAAGAAAGAAGGCTCCAGAATAAGGTTATACAAATGGTCAATGTCAAGTAGCTAAATAATTCGGAGGAAAAAACTACTTGGGAAACTGAGACAGACATGAAGAGTCACTACACGGAGTTATTCATTGAGTTTTAATTTCGAGGACGAAATTTCATTTAAGAGAAGGAGGAATTGTAAGGTCCAAAATAAGATAACATAATCCAACTGCATGCAAATTTAGGAAAATTGAAAAATGATTACCTAATTATTTTATTTGCATGAATTAAATGTGATAGGCATGTTTACATGTTTAAAATAGAATTTTCTACTAGGATGCATAAAACTGTGTTTTAAAGGTTATCCGAGACGCGATCGACGAACGGAGACCGGAGACTGTAAAAGAAAAATATTTTTATAAAATGATTATTTTTAATTATTTAATATATAGTATATTCTATCTGGTATTTTTGAAAATGGTGCTTTTTGAACTGTTTTTACTCGCTGAGTTGTATTTAAAATCGGTAATCGATTTTTGATGAAAACAAGGACTTTTTGGAGACTCGGTCAATAAATTAGAAAACTTTCCTAAACAAAATATTTTACCTACATTATAATGGGTCTAATGAGCCTATTATACTAAGGTTATTGGGTCTAGCATACTACTCAATTATATTTATATCAAAATATAGAGTTTCCTAAACTCTAAACACCTCAAACCACATGCCATCAAGCTTCAAAAGACTCCTAGTTTTCTCTCAATCATCACACGACCACAAACCTCACTTTTTCAAAGGCAATTAACGGGAGGTTGAAGGAAAAATGCAGCAAACTTACTCCCCATCTATCCGCCAACATCCCTCGTGTCAAGGATTGTTTTTCGTGCGTGAAATACGCAAAGTCACGCCTTAATCTTACTTCAATCATCGTTCATGACATATTATTTTTATTTGATATGATCGCATAAAAAATATGGTATACTTTCTTATTTTTTGTGTTTATGGAAATAAATGATCAAAACTTGAGTTTTCATGCTCTTAAATACATGTTTATGTTGCACAAAGGGGCTGCTACGAAAGGGCTATAGGAAGGGACATTTTTCAGAGTTTATAGAGGTTTGGCTAAGAGCTGGAGAAGAAGGGGAAAAAGGTTGAACGAAAATTTGGGATTATAACAAGCAAAGGTTTTGGTTTTGAGGGCTAGGAAGGAGCATGCCATGGAATGTTTTTGGGTCATGTACAGGGTCTTGGGAGGGTCTAGTCATGGTCCTAAAGGGGTTGAGGAAAGAATGGTTTGAAGGGGATTGGTTGCAGGCGAGTTCCTTTCTCGCGCGTGGGTTGGAAAGGCATGACTTGAGGGGCTGTTCATACTTGGTTCATTAGGTGGTCCAGCAGCTTGTTAGGGGCTCGGTCATGGTCTTAATATGGTTGCGTAGGGGCTGGTCTTGTTGGTCAAGAGCTAGGGTCGAAGGGTTTGAAGATGGCTTAGGGCTAGGGTATTCGAACAAGGGAAATAAAATCCATTAGGCTTCCTAGGTTTTATCAAAAGTCTTAAATAGCTTGATTTGGGTTGCATAGGTTATGGTTAGGCGTGATTAAGCTATTGTTTAAATTTGTTTAAATCTCGAGTTGATTCGGGTTAAAACCGGGACGTAGGTTCAAGTTTTAAAATGACTTGGGAAATTAGTCGAGGAGCTTAAGTTTACGTCCAAAAAATTTTTATGGGTTTATTTTAAGGTGTTTTATTATGTTTGGATAAAGGTCGTCGTTTTAAGGTGTAAGGGTAAATTGGGAAAATTCGGGTTTCAGGGGCAAAACAATCATTTTACACATGAAAAATGTAAGACGTCATGGCAGTGTCCTGAATGCTGAAATGAACGTTAAAATGTTTATTTTAAAAGATTATGAAATTTTATGATGGAAAACGATAATCCTAAAAGACATGCATGCTTGGTTTAAAAGAAAAATGACATCTATGCATGAATTTTTATAAGTGATAAATATAATGAAAGGTTGAAGGAGGTGACTTAATTGTGACTAATATAAAAAAGAATACAAAAAGATATGATGATATGTAAGGCCAATGCTCAGTTGACTGGTGAGAGTGTCGCTGATGTCCCCACTGCCTGGTACCATGGTTATACGTAAGATTTTTCAATCGACCAGAAGCTGAAACGAAAGTCATAATTAAGGATCTGAATGCAATAAAAGAGAAACATACACGTATATGATGAATAGAAAAATATATGATGAAATTGAAGGACTTAAAATTATGCATGTTCACGAAAATATGTTTTATTAAAAGTATTTTTCACCGTTGGTTGTAGATGTATATGTATTAATTTTTATAAATGGTTATGGTTTGCTTCATAAGACTCACTAGGTCTGAATGATGCATGTGAGAATAGTTTTGATGATGATGGAGCAGTTGATGGTTGAACTAGCTGGACTGATGGTGCACATAACCCGATGATCTTTGATAGTTTTTCGCATTAGTACAATTTTAAAGATTTTGATGACTTTTATGCTTGTGAGAGGATTTAAGATCTTATGCTATCTTTTTGAAAAATGCTAGTTTTATGTTTGGTTTGACGGTTTTACGATTTTATGTTTTGCTCTAAATTTTTGAATTTCCAAGAAATTAGTTGGTGAATTTATTTTAAATGGTGCAAAGTATATTTATATATGTATAGTGTTCGACCGAAATTTTAAAAGGAAGAAAACAAATTCAAGTATATTTTTTAAAAAAAGAGTAGTAAACGTTTCACATGTTTTCGTCAAATGCATATTTAACACATAAGTTGATAATATGACATAGACATCTAACATAAATCAAATTACTTTCTATAATTGGTCTTATTGAATCTTTATGGTATTTATTCGCAACATTATTGGCACTCAAATGATCTAATATGATTGACATTATTATTTTTTATCTGCCTTAAACCATTGCATTTAAAATATATCTAGCTATAGTATATCCGATGTGTGACGATTCTAATTTATCAAAAGAAAAATTTTTATTGAATAATTTAAGTTTCATCAAGCCAATGACATGTAATAACAAGATAATATTTCATTTTTATGTTAGTCCAAATATCAGTTGTCAAAATACCAAATATGAGATTCAGTGTAGAGAAATCTCGTATTGGAAAATTAATATTGTGTTAAAATGTTGAAGAATTAATCACATATTTGTAAGGAGTGGGGAAATATTTTTGCAATTTGTCCCCCAAATTGCCAAATTGGGGGCCCATTGGTAAAAAGCGTTTACCCCTACCCATTAAGCCCAACGGCTAATTTCTTTTTTTCCTTAAAAAAATTCAAACAGGTTCCCGTTTGGATATGTCATGTGACGAACCTTATCTTAAAATAGTATTACTTTATTATATGGGGAAAAATTTAAAATTTTCTTATTAGATAATTTATTATAAATATAACTCGTAAAATAAATTAACAGTTATCACTCATACTAAAATAAATTAAAATAAAACCCCATAATTTTAAATTCCACAACCATAAAAACCCCAAGTTAAAACGATCAACACAATTTGAAAAAGTCTAACATAATATAAAAAGTTTCAATCTTCTAGTCACCAAAACTAATGCAATAAAGTAATAGTAAATAATTTTAAAAGTTCATATTAAAATCTAGTGAACTACAAGGTACTCGGGTTTGCACTCCCACTATTCTGAGCATGGTCAATGGTCACAACATCTTGTCTCCTAAACAACATCATCTGCATCGATCAAGTCGAGTAAGTCAAATGACTCAGTATACATAAACTTTAAATAACAAGTAATACATAATAAAATTAATGTAATTTTAACATAGCTCGTACAAAGCATAATATAAGCATAAATATATATAACACAACTTTCTTGCATACATTTTCATAAAATCATATTTTCATGCTCGGCTTAGTATTCGTAATTGTAAATCATTTTGCGTAGAGTTCTGTTCAATGTAAGTAGCCCATAACATAAATCATTTGATCAAACTAAACCACAGTACTGGGCAGACAAGGGTCATCATAGCCCATGGACAGAATTTTCACCTCCTAACATAACATAATTCATCTGAAGAGGTTGGAGAGGTCCTCAGACACGTTCTCTGACTTCCAAACCCATAACATAATTTGGCCACAAGACAAATCAAATACCTCAAAAATAATTATTTTGCACGTCATGCGCACTCACGAATATCGTGAACCTCGTTGGATCGTCTCCAGACATGCTGCCCTAACATGCTAAAAATTATACCCAAAACAGCCCCTAAAGTACATTCAAACACGTACGAATCCTAAATTAAAGAAAATCACTTAGGACGTACCAATAAACTCGGGACTCGACCCATACATAAAAAACATCCCAACCTACTGTCCAAAGCCATAAACCAGCCCTGAACCATGACTGAACCTCGTACCATGCACAACGAACCATAAAACACAAGTTGCCCCAAAGAGTGACGCTATGGAACCTGTGTGTTATGTACAACTTCCTACCGATTTGAACTCGAACCAAGCCCTAGACTCGACCTTTAGACACCACTTAAGACCCTGTTTTAACCCAATCCAGCCCATGACACACGCACAACCCCTTAAACCACCGAAGTCATAGCCCCTCATGCACGAGCCCTAGTGTGCGCGTGCGGAGTGCTGCGAATCCAGCCACTGTGCTATAGAGCCAGACCCTAACCAACCCATTCCAGGCTTACCCCAGGACCCTAAGACACTGCCTAGACCCTAGCAATGAGCCCTGTTACAGCCATGCAACAAAACCTGACGACCAAACACGATCACGCCCCTACACGCGTGGCTGAGCTCTTTTCACTTTCTGCTGCACCAGCAGCCTCTTGCCCCATCATGGACCACCAAATGGCATCTAAACACCCTAAAACATAATCATATGCAGCAGAAAGCCCTAGGTTCTGTTCAGCGTAGCCTACGATCGAAAATTCGAGGACAACATAGGAGTTCATGCATATATCGTATCGAAAATAATTTTTGTAACGTTCTAGTGTACATATGATCAAATCAACAAGTTTTCATGCATAATTTGTATAAACATACAATATATAACATGAATGACGCATAAAAGAAAGGTTTAGACATGTTTTTGCTTTAAAAACGCACGAAATATCGATAAAACAAACACAGGAAAAAATGGAGGCCGAACGGAGACGGATTTCTGCGTTTAATGGCTTGAAAGATGGCCAAATTTATTGATGATTGTAGTATGATGATGAGCTAAGCGTGCTGATGGAAGAAAATTGAAAACAATTCCAATTCCTAAGCCTTGAAATTCTCGGCCATCTAGTGTATGAGAATAGCGTGTGTTAGTGTGTGTTTGTGTAATGCCCGAGATTTAATTACTGTAATCAGACGTTGATTAATTGACAGAATTGAGGTTATAGGAACTCAAATGAAGAAGCAGGGCATCGTTACAGTATAAGCCAAGATGTTGGACCGAACATCTGGCGCCAAGAAGTTGGACCGAACATCTGGCGCCCGAGCGGTAGAAAAGAACCGCCCGAGCGCCAATGCACCATGAGTTTACTTCTTGGACAGAATGTTTGGCGCCCCAGCGGTAGAATATTACCGCCCGAGCGCCAGGAGATGATCAGCTGAGTATCTCGACAGAAACTTCCGCGCCCGAGCGGTAAAGATTAACCGCCCGAGCGCCGACCAAAATTCATGAAAAATAGACACGTTGCTTTTACATGCAATTGGATATATATATACACATATCTTTCTTTCAATTCAGAAAGAAGGAACGGATGAAAGAAGCTTCAGAGAAATAGCTTCCTGGGATTGTAAATCGTGATTTTGCAAGATCCGTCCGGTAGAATTTCAATCCGACTTCAGTACTGTGTTCCTATCGACGAGAGCTTCAACTGGATGTAAGTTTTGTTACATTTTGTTATCATTTGAAATTATGATACTGCCAAAATCCGATATGATTCATATATGTTGTTCTTGCGAGATCAGACATCGTATAATCGAAATTGGATTGAGAAACAGATACCGTATCGAATTGTTATGATTTTCAGAGTTGATTTGACCGAGATGTGATATAAGATTTGTATCGTTATTGAGTATGAGTTGTGGGAATTGATATCTGTTGATTTGTATTGCTGGGTATACTGAGATTATGCAGTTATGCCGTTGAAACAGAATTCGATTTAGTTATGATTATATCCAGTATCGATTGATTGGGATATTGATATTATATTCTCGAAAGAAAGGTATAAATTAATGTTGATGCGGGATTGCACAACTCGAGTTCGATTCGGCTTGTGTTTCCCAAAATCACATACTGAATGATTATTGCATTCGATATTTGCAATGCTTGATATTGATATGCTTACTCTATTGAATTGTAGCAAAGCATGACTTAGAATTGGGCAGATCCGCCTAGTCTTTGGTAGAACCGCCATGGCAGAACCGCCAAGTCACTAGACTTTTGGATATATATTGATAGACTGAGGAGAAGACCGACTCCTATTGCAGATCTTCAATATAGACAGCCAAAGTCTGGGACTAAGAACGTACCACCATCTAGCTGGGGTAAAGTAGATGGGAGAACGTTGCGTACTTATTCAGATCGGGATCCCTAGATTAGGATGAGTCAAGTCAGAGTCTAGTAGTCACAGAGTGTGATTCAGAGATTTTATTGATACATGCTTTGCAGATTTGATACATTTTATTGATATGTGTTTCATGCTTTTATATATGTTTTTATATGACTGCATGTTTACATTGTTTATACTGGGATATATATCTCACCGCAGTTATCCGGCTGTTGTCGTGTTTGTATGTGTGCATGGCAATAGGTGAGACAGGATCAGGGTCGAGGAGATGAAGATAGATCGTGACTAGAGTGGAGACTACGGACTTGGATTAGAGATAGGGTTTGGACACTTGACATTTAGTTGTTAAACCTTAGTTGAATGATTGTATATATATATAGTACAAGATTTGTACTTTAATACTGATATGTATATTAGATTGAATCCCATTACATTCCGCATTTAAAAAAAAAATTTAGACCCAGATTATTTACATTGATCCAATTATCCCAATGACGATTAAGAAGATGATTAGCGTCCGGGTCCCCACAACAGGTGGTATCAGAGTGACATATCCTTTATATTGAGATAGGAGCTAGTGAGCGGGGTAGATTGAGTTTTCTTTCCTTGCTTTTGATTGCTAGCATGATTTACTGCTTTATAATGTATGTTTATCTATTTATCTGATTTGATTTGAAAACATGTGTTATTGAGAATGAATCAGAACCGATTCTTGATCAGCAGTAAGATGATCCGGAGGAGGACTGAAATAAATTTGTTGTATTTGGGTGCTAACCCTTTTGATAATCAAATATGCCTTCTCGAAGAGTACCAGAACAGGGTAGTACTTCGAATCCTCCAATGGATGTGACAGCAACTCCAATGGAAACACTGTTGAAGAGGTTTCAGTCATTTAAACCGCCAACCCTGAAAGGGACAGAGATTTCTGTTGATTGTGAGAGCTGGTTAGATGAAATAGAAATGTTGTTTGATTTGTTAGATTACACTGATGAGCGTAGAGTTCGACTTATTGGGCACCAGTTGCATGATGTTGCCAAGAACTGGTGGATTACAACAAAGCGGGCCTTGGAGCATCGAGGTACGACTATTACCTAGAATGTATTTTGAACTGAGTTTTATCAGAGATTCTTTCCAGTGTCGTACAGGAAGGATAAGGGGGCAGAATTTGCCAATCTGAGACAAGGGCAGTTGAACGTTGAAGAATATGTGACCAAGTTCTCTACTTTATTGATGATTGTAGTATGATGATGAGCTAAGCGTGCTGATGGAAGAAAATTGAAAACAATTCCAATTCCTAAGCCTTGAAATTCTCGGCCATCTAGTGTATGAGAATAGCGTGTGTTAGTGTGTGTTTGTGTAATGCCCGAGATTTAATTACTGTAATCAGACGTTGATTAATTGACAGAATTGAGGTTATAGGAACTCAAATGAAGAAGCAGGGCATCGTTACAGTATAAGCCAAGATGTTGGACCGAACATCTGGCGCCAAGAAGTTGGACCGAACATCTGGCGCCCGAGCGGTAGAAAAGAACCGCCCGAGCGCCAATGCACCATGAGTTTACTTCTTGGACAGAATGTTTGGCGCCCCAGCGGTAGAATATTACCGCCCGAGCGCCAGGAGATGATCAGCTGAGTATCTCGACAGAAACTTCCGCGCCCGAGCGGTAAAGATTAACCGCCCGAGCGCCGACCAAAATTCATGAAAAATAGACACGTTGCTTTTACATGCAATTGGATATATATATACACATATCTTTCTTTCAATTCAGAAAGAAGGAACGGATGAAAGAAGCTTCAGAGAAATAGCTTCCTGGGATTGTAAATCGTGATTTTGCAAGATCCGTCCGGTAGAATTTCAATCCGACTTCAGTACTGTGTTCCTATCGACGAGAGCTTCAACTGGATGTAAGTTTTGTTACATTTTGTTATCATTTGAAATTATGATACTGCCAAAATCCGATATGATTCATATATGTTGTTCTTGCGAGATCAGACATCGTATAATCGAAATTGGATTGAGAAACAGATACCGTATCGAATTGTTATGATTTTCAGAGTTGATTTGACCGAGATGTGATATAAGATTTGTATCGTTATTGAGTATGAGTTGTGGGAATTGATATCTGTTGATTTGTATTGCTGGGTATACTGAGATTATGCAGTTATGCCGTTGAAACAGAATTCGATTTAGTTATGATTATATCCAGTATCGATTGATTGGGATATTGATATTATATTCTCGAAAGAAAGGTATAAATTAATGTTGATGCGGGATTGCACAACTCGAGTTCGATTCGGCTTGTGTTTCCCAAAATCACATACTGAATGATTATTGCATTCGATATTTGCAATGCTTGATATTGATATGCTTACTCTATTGAATTGTAGCAAAGCATGACTTAGAATTGGGCAGATCCGCCTAGTCTTTGGTAGAACCGCCATGGCAGAACCGCCAAGTCACTAGACTTTTGGATATATATTGATAGACTGAGGAGAAGACCGACTCCTATTGCAGATCTTCAATATAGACAGCCAAAGTCTGGGACTAAGAACGTACCACCATCTAGCTGGGGTAAAGTAGATGGGAGAACGTTGCGTACTTATTCAGATCGGGATCCCTAGATTAGGATGAGTCAAGTCAGAGTCTAGTAGTCACAGAGTGTGATTCAGAGATTTTATTGATACATGTTTTGCAGATTTGATACATTTTATTGATATGTGTTTCATGCTTTTATATATGTTTTTATATGACTGCATGTTTACATTGTTTATACTGGGATATATATCTCACCGCAGTTATCCGGCTGTTGTCGTGTTTGTATGTGTGCATGGCAATAGGTGAGACAGGATCAGGGTCGAGGAGATGAAGATAGATCGTGACTAGAGTGGAGACTACGGACTTGGATTAGAGATAGGGTTTGGACACTTGACATTTAGTTGTTAAACCTTAGTTGAATGATTGTATATATATATAGTACAAGATTTGTACTTTAATACTGATATGTATATTAGATTGAATCCCATTACATTCCGCATTTAAAAAAAAAATTTAGACCCAGATTATTTACATTGATCCAATTATCCCAATGACGATTAAGAAGATGATTAGCGTCCGGGTCCCCACAACAGGTGGTATCAGAGTGACATATCCTTTAGATTGAGATAGGAGCTAGTGAGCGGGGTAGATTGAGTTTTCTTTCCTTGCTTTTGATTGCTAGCATGATTTACTGCTTTATAATGTATGTTTATCTATTTATCTGATTTGATTTGAAAACATGTGTTATTGAGAATGAATCAGAACCGATTCTTGATCAGCAGTAAGATGATCCGGAGGAGGACTGAAATAAATTTGTTGTATTTGGGTGCTAACCCTTTTGATAATCAAATATGCCTTCTCGAAGAGTACCAGAACAGGGTAGTACTTCGAATCCTCCAATGGATGTGACAGCAACTCCAATGGAAACACTGTTGAAGAGGTTTCAGTCATTTAAACCGCCAACCCTGAAAGGGACAGAGATTTCTGTTGATTGTGAGAGCTGGTTAGATGAAATAGAAATGTTGTTTGATTTGTTAGATTACACTGATGAGCGTAGAGTTCGACTTATTGGGCACCAGTTGCATGATGTTGCCAAGAACTGGTGGATTACAACAAAGCGGGCCTTGGAGCATCGAGGTACGACTATTACCTAGAATGTATTTTGAACTGAGTTTTATCAGAGATTCTTTCCAGTGTCGTACAGGAAGGATAAGGGGGCAGAATTTGCCAATCTGAGACAAGGGCAGTTGAACGTTGAAGAATATGTGACCAAGTTCTCTACTTTGTTGAGATTTGCTCCACATGTGGCCGAGAATGAAGAAGCTATTGCTGATCAGTTCATCAATGGTTTGAACCCCGAGATCTTTACTTTGGTGAACACTGGGCGACCGAATAATTTCATTGACGCCCTGAATAGAGCAAAAAGGAGCCGAATCTGGTCTGATTAGACAGAAAGGAGCTTCCTATGTTCTTCCAGCACCAAGACCACAGCAACCACCTCCAAGATTTGAGGGTGGCAGCAGCAGTAGTGGAAAGAAAGATTTCTTGAAAGCCCGAGGAAAGCAGTTCAAGAAATCAGGGAGCAGTTCATCTAGCTCGGGTGGTTCTCGACAGAGTCAGAGCTATAGTGGAGTGTACTGCAGAACTTGCGGAGGGATACATCCGACCGAGCAATGCCAGGGAGTGATTGGTAGTTGCAACATTTGCAAACAATCGGGACACTTTGCTAGGGTGTGTCCACAGAGAGGTTCCCAAAGATCCCAGGGAGCCGAATCATCTGGATCAGCGGCGCAGACTGATAGACGATCCGCTGCTGTTCATTCATTTCAGTCAGCCCCAGCTCAGTCACAGCAGAGGCCCGGAGGTAGCCAGACAGTGAGCCAGCCTCCTAGACAGCAGGCCAGAGTATTCGCTTTGACAGAGGAGCAGGCTCAGGAGGCACCAGATGATGTTGTTGCAGGTAACTGTTTTATTTTTGGTTACCCTTCTTATACATTGATTAATACCGGTGCTTCTCATACATTTATTTCTCAGAAATTTTCATTGAGTCATGCATTGCCTGTAGAGTCTTTATCTGCTGTAGTGTCTGTCTCTTCTCCGTTGGGGACAGGTTTAATGTCAGTGAATTTTGTAAAACATTGCATACTACAGTATGACGGGCATGAGATTGAGTTAGATTGCATCGTACTTGGATTGTCTGATTTTGACTGTATTATCGGTATCGATATGTTGACCAAGTACAGAGCTACTGTCGATTGTTTCCACAAGATTTTGAGATTCAGACCTGAGATGGCTGATGAGTGGAAATTCTACGGTAAGGGTTCTCGATCTAGAATTCCTTTGATATCTGTATTGTCTATGACTCGATTGTTACAGAAAGGAGCAGAAGGATTCCTTGTCTATTCAGCTGATGTACTGAAATCGATTCTATCATTGGCGGATTTGCCAGTGGTATGTGAGTTTGCTGATGTCTTTCCAGATGAGATTCCTGGATTGCCTCCGATTCGAGAAATAGACTTCAGTATTGAGTTGATGCTAGGTACAGTTCCGATTTCGAGGGCTCCGTATAGAATGGCACCGATTGAATTGAAAGAGTTGAAAGAACAGTTGGAGGATCTATTGGCAAAGGGATATATCAGACCGAGTGTGTCTCCTTGGGGTGCTCCAGTACTATTTGTGAGAAAGAAAGACGGTTCGATGAGACTCTGTATCGATTACCGGCAACTGACAAAGCAACGGTAAAGAATAAATATCCTTTGCCTCGTATTGATGATTTATTTGATCAGTTGCAGGGTTCATCTGTATATTCCAAGATCGATCTGAGATCTGGATACCATCAGCTGAGAGTCAGGGATTCTGATATCTCGAAGACTGCATTTCAGAACCAGGTATGGACATTATGAGTTTATTGTCATGCCGTTTGGGTTAACGAATGCACCGGTTGTATTTATGGGATTAATGAACCGTGTTTTTCAGAGGTATCTTGACGATTTTGTTATTATATTCATTGATGACATTTTGATATATTCGAAGAATATGATTGTGCATGCTGATCATCTGATAACTGTGTTGAAAATTTTGAGGGCTGAGAAATTGTATGCCAAACTGTCGAAATGTGAGTTCTGGTTGAGACATGTTGTATTTCTGGGGCATATTATATCCGGAGATGGTATATCAGTTGATCCCAGTAAAGTTGAGGCAGTGATTTCTTGGCCGAGACCGACATCAGTGCCCGAGATTCGCAGTTTTATGGGTCTGGCAGGATATTATCGTCGATTTATTAAAGATTTTTCGAGTGTTGCCAAACCTATTACTCAGTTGACTCAGAAAAATGCTCCATTTGTCTGGTCTGAAGAATGTGAAACCAGTTTTCTTGAATTGAAGAAAAGATTGACCAGTGGTCCGATCTTGACAATTCCATCAGGTACTGGTGACTTTGTGGTTTATTGTGATGCATCTCACCGAGGATTGGGTTGTAATCTGATGCATCGAGGGCATGTTACTGCGTATGCCTCGAGACAGCTGAAACCACACGAGACTCGCTACCCAATTCATGATCTTGAATTGGCAGCCATCGTCTTTGCGTTGAAGATATGGCAACATTATCTGTACGGTGAAACGTTTGAGATCCATTCTGATTACAAAAGCCTGAAGTATCTGTTTTCACAATCCGAGCTGAATATGAGACAACGAAGATGGCTCGATTTATTGAATGATTTTGATTGTGAAATCAAGTATTATCCATGGAAATCCAATGCAGCAGCAGATGCACTAAGTCGAAAGGTATGTTCTTTATCCTTATCGACGATTGGTGTTTCGAATTTGATAGAAGATTGCTGCTTGTCTGGATTTGCTTTTGAAACAGATCGTCAGCCTCTGAGATTGTGTGCAATTCGAGCTGAACCAGAATTGATATTGAGAATCAAAGATGCACATAAAGTTGATCAGAATGTACAGAATTCGATTGCTATGGTCAGAGCTGGACATCAATCGGAGTATCAGGTTTGTGATGGTGTTTTGTATGTGAATAACCGTATTGTTGTGCCAAATGTTTCAGATTTGAGACAGCGAATACTAGCAGAAGCGTACAACAGTTGTTTTAGCATTCATCTGGTGGCAGGAAAATGTATAATGATTTGAAGACACAATATTGGTGGAAACAGATGAAATCTGATGTTACTGACTTTGTAGCCAAGTGTCTGAATTGCCAACAGGTGAAAGCAGAAAGAAAGAAACCAAGAGGATTGTTACAGAGTTTGTCCATTCCTGAATGGAAATGGGATCACATTTCCATGGATTTTGTGACGCAAGTACCACGTTCCTCCAGAGGTTGCGATGTGATTTGGGTCGGAATTGATCGATTGACCAAATCTGCATGCTTTATTCCATACAAAATGACATATAGATATGACCAGATGGCCGATATTTATGTCAGAGAGGTGGTCAGATTGCACGGAGTGCCAAAGTCGATTGTTTCAGACCGTGATCCTCGGTTTACTTCGTACTTCTGGCAGAGTTTGCAGCAGGCTCTAGGTACGAAGTTACATCTGAGTACCGCATATCATCCACAGATCGATGGACAGTCAGAGCGGACTATCCAGATACTGGAGGATATGCTGAGAGCCCTAGTGCTTGATTTTAGCACTAATTTGCAAGATGCATTGCCACTTTGTGAGTTTTCGTACAACAACAGCTATCAGACGAGTATTGAGATGGCACCATTTGAAGCGTTGTACGAAAAAAAGTCTCGATCTCCTTTGTATTGGGATGATATCTCTGAGATTCCTGATATTGGACCTGATATGATCAGAGATATGATAGAGAAAGTGAAAGTAATTCAGAAAAGAATGAAGGCAGCACAGGACAGACAAGCCAAATATGCCAACATTCGACGTAGACCAGTAGTATTTGAGGCAGGAGACAGAGTATTTTTGAAGATTTCACCTTTCAGAGGAGTTGTCAGATTTGGCAAGAAGGGAAAGCTAGTCTCCACGATATATTGGGCCATATGAGATTCTCGAGAAGATAGGAGATCGTGCCTATCGACTCGCATTACCGCCTTCATTGTCAGGGATACATGACGTCTTTCATGTATTTATGCTGCGGAAATATCTCCCTGATGATTCTCACATTATTCAGCCGGACTGAGACAGAACTTGATGAAAGTCTAAGTTATGTTGAAAAAACCGATCCAGATTATCGATCGTAAAGAAAAGCAACTTAGAACGAAGACTATTCTTCTTGTGAAATTTCAATGGACTCGTCATGGCACTGAAGAAGCTACTTGAGAGACTGAATCAGATATGAGACAGGAATTCCCAGCATTATTTAACTGATGTGAGTTTTCTATTCAGTTTCTGTTATATACCTTCTTATTGATATGATTGATTGCCTGTGATTTCGGGGACGAAATCATATCTAAGGGGGGGAGAAAAGTAATGCCCGAGATTTAATTACTGTAATCAGACGTTGATTAATTGACAGAATTGAGGTTATAGGAACTCAAATGAAGAAGCAGGGCATCGTTACAGTATAAGCCAAGATGCTGGACCTGAACATCTGGCGCCAAGATGTTGGACCGAACATCTGGCACCAGAGCGGTAGAAAAGAACCGCCCGAGCGCCAATGCACCATGAGTTTACTTCTTGGACAGAATGTTTGGCGCCCGAGCGGTAGAATATTACAGCCCGAGCGCCAGGAGATGATCAGCTGAGTATCTCGACAGAAACTTCCGCGCCCGAGCAGTAAAGATTAACCGCCCGAGCGCCGACCGAAATTCATGAAAAATAGACACGTTGCTTTTGCATGCAATTGGATATATATATACACATATCTTTCTTTCAATTTAGAAAGAAGGAACAGAGGAAAGAAGCTTCAAAGAAATAGCTTCCTGGGATTGTAAATCGTGATTTTGCAAGATCCGTCCGGTAGAATTTCAATCCGACTTCAGTACTGTGTTCCTATCGACGAGAGCTTCAACTGGACGTAAGTTTTTTTACGTTTTGTTATCATTTGAAAGTATGATACTGCCAGAATCCGATATGATTCATATATGTTGTTTTTTGCGAGATCAGACATCGTATAATCGAAACTGGATTGAGAAACAGATACCGTATCGAATTGTTATGATTTTCAGAGTTGATTTGACCGAGATTTGATATCAGATTTGTATCGTTATTGAGTATGAGTTGTGAGAACTGATATCTCTTGATTTGTATTGCGGGTATACTGAGATTATGCAGTTATGCCGTTGAAATAGAATTCGATTTAGTTCTGATTATATCCAGTATCGATTGATTGGGATATTGATATTATATTCCTCGTTATTGTCATTGTCAGATTGAGTATTGACATATTTGAGTTCGGGACTTCGACAGAGTCAGATTGACAGAAAGAAAGGTATAAATTAATGTTGATGCGGGATTGCACAACTCGAGTTCGATTCGATTTGAGTTTCCCAAAATCACATACTGAATGATTATTGCATTCGATATTTGCAATGCTTGATATTGATATGCTTACTCTATTGAATTGTAGCAAAGTATGACTTAGAATTGGGCAGATCCGCCTAGTCTTTGGTAGAACCGCCATGGCAGAACCGCCAAGTCACTAGACTTTTGGATATATATTGATAGACTGAGGAGAAGACCGACTCCTATTGCAGATCTTCAATATAGACAACCAAAGTACTGGACTAAGAACGTACCACCATCTAGCTGGGGTAAATTAGATGGGAGAACGTTGCGTTCTTATTCAGATCGGGATCCCTAGATTAGGATGAGTCAAGTCAGAGTCTAGTAGTCACAGAGTGTGATTCAGAGATTTTATTGATACATGTTTTGCAGATTTGATACATGTTATTGATATGTGTTTCATGCTTTCATATATGCTTTTATATGACTGCATGTTTACATTGTTTATACTGGGATATATATCTCACCGCAGTTATCCGGCTGTTGTCGTGTTTGTATGTGTGCATGGCAACATGTGGGACAGGATCAGGGTCGAGGAGATGAAGATAGATCGTGATTAGAGTGGAGACTACGGACTTGGATTAGAGATAGGGTTTGGACACTTGACATTTAGTTGTTAAACCTTAGTTGAATGATTGTATATATATATAGTACAAGATTTGTACTTTAATACTGATATGTATATTAAATTGAATCCCATTACATTCCGCATTTAAAAAAAAAAATTTAGACCCAGATTATTTACATTGATCCAATTATCCCAATGACGATTAAGAAGATGATTAGCGTCCGGGTCCCCACAGTTTGTGTGTGTCAGGCAGTGAGTTGTGTTGTGTTAGGGTTGGACTCATACTAATATTAAATCAAAATAATGATTAGGGTTTAGTTTAATTAAATCACCAACTAAAATTACTAATTAAGCTCTCTAATTTTTTAATTGAGAGTCCTACGAATTTAAAATTCTACCTATAATTAAATACTACATAATTTAATTTACTAATTCATAGAAATTATTATCAAAATATTGTATTTCGAGTGGACGTATTTAAATCTATTATTTTTGAAATTTTCTAATTAAAATGCTTAACATTTCTATGTCGTTCGCTAAATTAATTTTAGCCCTTAAATGCTAAAATTCAAAAATCTTTTAAATAGATAATTCCTCGGTTTAAAATAAAATAAAAAATATAGCTTTAAATTTTTAACACCTCATTTGTCTCCGGTCTCCTTTCCTTGTTCAGAATCGAATATTCGCTTGAAAGATAAAACTCTGTAAACATTTTAAATTTGCATAATAAAACAAATATATATGTAAGGTTTAGGAAATTCGAACTACGTAACCTGTATGCATGCAATCAAGGGTTTTAATTAAAATATGTGTGTAATAATTTTTATGCATGATCATTGCATGACTAGGGTTTATTTAACGATTATTTTAAAGTTTCATGCATTAGGATTTTAAGTTGCATTTCGCGCTTGAACGAGTAACGGAGACGGGGGATAATAAGGAAAAATATTTTTATTAAATAATTAATTTTAATTATTTAATATGAGGTGTTTTATGCCCATTTTTCGAAAAAATGGGCCTTGGTGAGTTTTTTTGCTCGCCGGGTCATATTTTTAATCGGTATGAAAATTTTATCAAGTCGGGGGACTTTTTGAGGGCTCGGACTGTAAGGTCCATGAAATATAAATTTACATAACCTGAATACATGCAATCTAGAGTTTTATTTAAATATGTGTTTATTGATTTATACATTTAATGCATAATTATTGCATGGTTAGGAGCCATTTCACAATATTTTTAAAAGTTCACGCTTTAGGATTTCTAGATGCATTTCGCGCTCGGACGAGAAATGGAGACCGTGAATTATCAGGAAATTATATTTATTACATGATTAATTTTTATAACTAATATGAGGTGTTTTTAAGGTTATATTTGAAAATGGACCTTAGTGGGTATTTTTATTCACCGGGTCGTAATTCTTATCGGTACGCAAACTTTAACCATTCAAATGACTCTTTGAAGACTCGAGCGATATTTTCAAAAACGTATCTAAACGAAAAAATTTTCGGGAATGTTATTGGACTTGTTGGGTTGTTTTATTACTTAACGAGCTCAAAACATTTTTATTATTTTTTTGAGGCCCATTAGTGCATTTTTAATTAACCTAAATTACATTTAAATTAAATTTAAACCTAATTAGCTCACAACAGCCGCGCCTCCCCTCCATTCAGCATCTTCCTCTCTGCTTTCTTCAGCTAGGGAATCGGCCATTGTTGCATTTGCAAGAAAAGCCTCACCCCGCCTCTCCGGTTCACGTCCCGTGCATAGATATTCAAGCTTTTGATTGTTTTATCAATAAGGCATGCTCGTATCATCTTTTCCTCTTCATTCAAGCCCATAATATGCTGCTATATATGATATTGCATGGAGGAAACATTACTTTTACTTGTATCTTCATTCCTTGAAAGCATTACATGAAAGATTGCATTTAAATGTTGGTAACTCACGTTTTTGTTGTGGCTGTGCAAGGGGATGTAGTCTGCTATTGTTTAGGGGCTGAAACAGGTCAATGATTAAGGGAAATTATGCTGGAGTCATGGCTTAGTCGAGTGGGACTCGTGTTTTATTCATAGGCCGAAGGTGTGGATTGTTCGATGGGATCGGGTGTGGCCGGATCGTGAGTTATGAGTGATCCGATGGTGCAAGTGTAACGCCCAAGATTTTGTGTAATACGTTTGAGTTACTAGGTATTATGAATATGGGAATGGAAGAACAGACACGAAGAAGCGACGTGGCGATTTGAGTTTAGTTGCAAAGTATATTGTTGGGGCAGCAGAGACAGTGCACCCGCGGTCCAGAAGACAGTGCACCCGCGGTGGGTCTTCCGAGATTTTGAAGGTTTACAGTAGCTCGACTACACCTGCGGTAAGAACAGGACCGCACCTGCGGTAGATGCACCGAGACAGGAGCGCACCCGCGATAAAAGAGCCAGCGCACCCGCGGTCGTTCTTCCGAAATTTTGGAAGTGTTACAGTATGCTCCGCGCACCCGCGGTGCAATGTGTAGCGCACCCGCGGTGGGACGTGCAGAATGAAGAATAAGACACTTGTCCTTGCCATGCATTTAACATGTAGTCATCTTCATTCCAGCTTGACATGGACGAGAGAAAATTCAGAAAAGCTTCAGAACTCTTTCAAATTTCATCCTAGCTTAGATTGTTGGTTTTGAACGATCCGGCCAACCAATTTTCCATCCGAGCTTAGATTCTTGCTCCTTGCATCAAAGGCTACAAGAGGATGTAAGTTTGTTTAAGTTTCAGTATGATTCAGATTTTATGTATGGAAGGAATTATGATTTGAACTCTAAAATATGTTATCGAGATTTCGAGATACCTATCTTCGCAACCGGATCGAAGAACGGACATCGTATGATATTGTTATTAATTTTCAGCATGTATCGAATTTGAGATATGCAGATTTCAGCATTGATATGTGTTTGTGATGAAGATTGTGAGTTATAGTGACTGATTATTGTTGTTTGAGATGACCGGTATCGCGAAATTATGTTGTTATGCCGTCGAAATGTACCGAGATTGAATATTGATATGTACATGTATCAGTTTGAGTTGTGAATTGATATGGTGCTATTTGATATTGCCATTTCAGATTGATATCGGCAAGATTTGACCTCTAGACTCCGATCTTGACAAAGACAAAACAACGAAAGGTATAATTCAATGTTTGATTGGGGAGATATAACTTGAATCAGATTCGGTTTGAGTTTTCCACAAATCACATACTAGATTCCTATACCTTGTTATGTTGTGCTTTATATTGATTTATATACAAGCATTGATATAGGAGTGTCATTGGCAGATATGCCAAGTTTCTAGAAGTTCGGTGGTATCGTGGCATAGGAGAAGATCGACTCCGATTTTAGATATTCGATACAGACAGGACCTGAAGTCTAGGAATAAGACGTACTGCCACCCCGATTGGGAGAGTAGGTGGGAGACTTGTTACGTCTTATTCACACCGAGATCCCTAGACTTAGACATGAGTCGAGTTAAAGAGTAAGAGTCGAATTGTTTTATCTGTATTCACTAATGTGTCATAATTACTGAATTATGTGTTATGATTTTGTATGAAATTGCATGATATGCATGTATACATGTTTTATAGTGGGATTTATTCTCATTGGAGTTTCCGGCTGTTGTTGTGTCTGTATGTGTGCATGACAACAGATGGGACAGGATCAGGGTCGAGACAAAGATGAGAGATCGAGATAGCGTGGTGATTACGGGCGTAGAAGATGGACTAGTAGTTTTACATTTGATATGTAATGTATTGCAAATACTAGTTTGTTTAAGTATGTAATGAAACAAGACGTGTACCTACGTTGTTGAAAATAAAATAGAGGTATCATTTGTGTATGATTTTTATACAATTGTTCTGATATTAAAAGCAAAAAAAAAAAATTTGACCCACATTTTCTAAGAAAGATCCAATTAATCCCAAAGATAATTGAGTTAGAGCCCGGGTCCCCACAACAGGTGGTATCAGAGCGATAGATCATTTAGATTGAGATAGAATAGAATGAGCGGGAGGGTAGATTGAATTTTCTTCCTTGCTTTTGTTGTGCTAGCATGATTTATTGCTTTCACTATTACATGTTATATGGTTATCTGAGTTGATTACAGCATGTAATTGCAAAGACTGAATCAGAACCGATTCTGGATCAGAGGTATATGATCATAGAAGGACTGAGACAGATTGTATAGATTGTGTACTAATCTGTTTGATAATCAGATATGCCTTCTCGATGAGTACCGCAACCAGGTAGCAGGTAGAGCACCAGAACTAGGGCAGTACTTCCAATGATCCGATGGATGTGACCGCTACACCGATGGAGACTTTGCTGAAAAGGTTTCAGTCGTTTCGACCACCGACACTGAAGGGCACAGAAAATTCAGTTGAATGTGAAAGTTGGCCCGATGACATCGAGATGCTATTTGAGTCTCTTGATTACACTGGACAAGCGACGAGTTAAACTCATTGGGCATCAATTGCAAGAAGTTGCGAAGAACTGGTGGCTTACCACGAAGAAAGCATTGGAGTATCGTGGCACAGAAATTACTTGGAAAGTTTTTAAAGCAGAGTTTTATCAACGCTTCTTTCCCGTGTCCTACCGAAAAGATAAGGGTGCTGAATTTGTAAATTTGAGACAGTGACAACTGAATATCGAAGAATATGTTGCTAAGTTTTCGACATTGCTTCGATTTGCTCCTCACGTGGCAGAAAATGATGAGGCCATTGCAGATCAGTTTATCAATGTCTTGAATCCTGATATCTTTACCTTGGTGAATACCGGTAGACCCAACAACTTTGCTGATGCATTGAACCGTGCCAAGGGGGCAGAAGCAGGATTGCTTAGGCAACAAAGCACTTCCTATGTCACTCCGACTCCTAGACTGCCACCACCCTCAGTTCAACCCCCTCCCAGATTTGAGAGCGGTGGTAGCAGCAGCGGGAGGAAAGACCAGCTGAAAGCAAAAGGAAAACAGTTCAAGAGATTAGGGAGCAGTTCGTCGAGCTCCAGTGGATCACGACAGAGAGGTCCTGGCCAGAGTACAGAGTATACAGGTGTGTATTGCAATTCTTGTGGAGGCAGACATGCCATCGAGCAGTGTAAGGGTGTGATGGGTCGCTACAATATCTGCAAACAACAAGGACACTTCGCCTAGAGTCTTTCCACAGAAAGGGGTACAGCAAGCTCAAAGTGTAGGAGCATCTGGTTCAGTAACTCAGCCTGAGAGGCAAGCTTCATCTGTTCATTCTTTTCAGCCAACCCTTACACAGACCCAGCCCAGAGCCAAAGGTAGCCAGACAGTGAGCCAACCTCCCAGACAACAGGCTCGAGTATTTGCACTGACAGAAGAGCAGGCCCAAGATGCATTAGACGATGTGATCGCAGGTAACTGTTTTCTTTGCGGTTATCCTGCTTATGTATTGATAGATACAGGTGCATCTCATACATTCATTTCTGAGCGCTTTGCATTGATGCATGCTTTACCTGTCAAGTCATTATCTGCGGTAGTGTCTATTTCTTCTCCGTTGGGAATGTGGTCTTATATCCGTGACTTCGATTAGACATTGTATGCTACAGTTCGAGGGTCATGAGATTGACTTAGATTGCATTGTACTTGGATTGTCTGATTTTGATTGTATTGTCGGTATCGATATGTTAACCAAGTACAGAGCCACTGTAGATTGTTTCCAGAAGATTGTCAGATTCAGACCAGAGATGGCTGATGAGTGGAAATTCTACGGTAAGGGTTCCCGAGCTCGGATTCCCTTGATATCTGTGTTTTCTATGAGCCGATTGTTGTAGAAAGGAGCAGAGGGGTTCCTTGTATATTCAGTAGATCTACTGAAATCGAGCCCAGCATTGGACAGATCTGCCAGTGGTGTGCGAGTTTGCGGATGTATTCCGAGATGAGATTCCAGAGTTACCTCCAGTCCGAGAGGTAGATTTCTGTATTGATATTCTACCACGTACCGTTCCTATATCTCGAGCTCCCTATAGAATGGCGCCTATTGAATTGAAAGAATTGATAGAACAGCTCGAAGATTTATTGGCCAAAGGTTACATTAGACCGAGTGTGTCTCCTTGAGGTGCTCTGATACTGTTTGTTCGGAAGAAAGATGGTTCGATGAGACTTTGCATCGATTATCGACAATTGAATAAGGCGACAGTAAAGAACAAATATCCCTTGCCTCGTCTCGACGATTTATTTGATCAGTTGTAGGGATCCTCTGTCTATTCCAAGATCGATCTGAGATCTGGATATCACCAGCTGAGAGTTCGAGATGTTGATATACCGAAGACAGCATTCCGAACCAGGTATGGACATTATGAGTTTATCGTCATGCCTTTCGGTTTAATGAATGCTCCAGCGTCGTTTATGGGACTGATGAATCGTGTTTTTCAGAAATATCTGGATGAGTTTGTGATTGTTTTTATTGATGATATTTTGGTTTATTCCAAGAATATGATTGAGCATGCCAGACATTTAAGTATGCAAATTAAATATAGAACCATACCATGTCACTAAATTGTTTATGTATATATATTCATGGTTTATTAAATTAAACTTTTATAATGCTCGAAAAAGACATCTAAGTATTCATAGATATCGGCATGTAGTACTCAAATTCTTAATATAAAAATTCAAGAACAATTAAAATTAACCAAAGGAAAGAAATCATTATCTGCAAACATTAGAAAGAATATACTTGGCCTGTCGTGTAGGTGCGGCCGATTTTAAAAATATTCTATTAGTTGATCCTTGCATTGGCTACAAAGAAGCAAGAAGATGATGGAGTAACATGATGAAAATCATCCAGCCATGGAGCATAACATAGTCCATAAATGGAGAAAAAAATTGAAACTTCTCAAATAACATGTAAGATGCCATTAAAAACATGCATGCATATCTAAATCTCAGAAGATTCAAGCATACAGCATTTTTTACGCTTCTATCTCTAAACTGGACAATTTAGAGCAGAGGCTAGGGGGTGAGCAGGGAAGATCACATAAAAAATCCTCTAATACCTAAGATTCTGTATTAATTTTCAGTAGTATACATCATTCGAAACCTCGATATGGAACAAAAGATAAATCATTCAACCAAATACTGAATCCTCTCGCTAGTCGTTGATGCAAGTTGCAGCAAAAGCATTCAAGCTGAGGGCCTCGTCTAGAAACCAAATCCCCAAATCTTCGCTTACTAAGAACGTCCTAAGTTTATCAGCCAATACACTAATACTAGTTGGGTCACTGTGGGACCTAACATATCCAACCACTGGATAAACTCAACAGATTTCACTCCGGCCAATATTCGATGCACGTGACGATGTAAACTTAGTTCAATCTATAAGATGAACACGGATCACCAATGTCTGGCCTTTCACCTTTTCCATTCTCATCAGTTCTCAACAAACTTCCAAATACTAGACTACATAAAGCCATAACGATAGTCCAAACTCCAACAAAAAACCATCATTTAGTTGAAATTCATTAGTAATCCTACGCTTACATTAGACGCCGATAGGAAGACATAAAACCCCTTCAAGAAATACCAGAGCAATTTAAACAAACAATCAAAATATACACCCTTCAAACCAATACAAATTACACTCGGCAAATTTTATTCGGCATGCACAACAATAAGATCAAGTGACAAACAAATATAAATAAACGAAAAGATATTTTGTCGGTGGAGGAATTTTGTGGAAGCATTGAAAGCTCACACCTACACTGCAATTACTGAACTATAATGTTCATAACTAATCCCATTTAATACATACCATCCAATCATGTGTTGCTCACCGTCGTCTTTCCTTTTCCTTTTCTCTTTCTCTTTCTGGACCACCAAGAGGATGCAAGATACACGAATCACCAAATTTTTGGTTGTGGGAAAGGTCAACATTCGAACCCTAAAAGCAATATATATATACACCCATTCACTATTGTAATAAATCATTATTATTATTATTAAGATGAGGGGATTAGGATTAAACGTCTTTCCTAAAAATGAGAGCGACTGCGTCATCAAATCCTAAAGATATTTTTGAAGTTAAAAACGAAAATCAAACAAAAAAATAAATGGGGGATTTGTATATTCTCTGATTTCTCTCCACCTTTCTAGCGTTTGGTACAGCAAATATAAATCAGAATTTAATTTCACAATACAAAACTGTCCACCTATATAAGGTTAATACTGCGACAAGCTTCTCTCATTCACAGTGATGAGATCGGAATGATACTTGCAAAGCACATGAAGTAATGAAAACCAGTGATTGTTCCTAAATATTACAGAATCGTGCAAGGAAGGTCTCTTACCTTTCAGACTAGGGCATTTGATGAATGAAATCAACACTAACAGACACAGGTGGCACCGGTGAGGAGGACGTGGCGGCGAAGATGGCGGAAAGTTAGAGATGGTGACAAGGGTTTTGGCAAAGAAGAAATTGGCGCACAGAAAAGAAGAAAAGAAATTGGGGCTTGCGGGAATGAAAATTGAGCGCGCTTAGAAAGTAATGTGCGCACATTTTTCTTCCACAGCGTGCATTAGTATGCATGCCGTGAATAATAATATTGACGGCGTACAATTAATGTACGCCGTTAATATCTAAACACGATTTTTTTAAAAAAAATTGTATACTATTAACAGCGCACATAAAAACACACGCTGTTAATAATACTATTAACGACGTGCTTTTAATGTGCGCTATTAATGTCTAGACGCGATTTTTTTTAAACATTTTTTATAGTATTAACAGCGCACATAAACATGCACGCTGTTAATAATAATATTAACGGCGTGCTCTTAATGTTCGCTGTTAATAGTGCGCTGCGAAAAGTCATTTTTGTTGTAGTGAGAGAACAATCGAAGAACAATAATTTAATGGCGTTTTTCTCCTTCTCTTGTAGTTAGGATTTATGGGATCTTCCCCCAAACATTTATATTGTGATTACTTTTTAGGATTGAATTTGGTTTTTAAACGTACTTGATTATGTTATTGTGCTTTTATTTTACGTTTGGAACATGATCAACTTCGAAGTGATTTATATGTTATAACTGAGACCATAGGAAAATTTATACCATGATAGAGTAACATAATCTATGGATTTACAACTTGAATTGACATATGAGGTTGGATACATGTTGATAGTCATTGTCCAATAAGTCAAAATATATAGGATTTCACATTTCGTTATGCGATTGAAAGTTGTTAAATAACACAAAAACACTTGATTATTGTATTTTTTTTAATTAGATTAATATATTTTGACGATGTAAATTAATAAATTAGTGAATCCCGTCAAAACCATGCCTCAAGAATTGAAATTAAATTATTAAAAAAGATTCAGGTGTAAGTGAACCGAGATATTAACAATTGTTTATTTATTATTTTAATTTATAATATATATTTTTTGTTTGATAATTTTTTCATTTCAAGTTTAATTTAGTTGATTAATTAATTCACTTATCATTTTAATTAACTAAAAAATTGTGCTTTGACTTCATTTATCTAATCAATTTATGTGAGAATTATACTTGTACTTTGTACACTATATTATATCTTTACTCGTGCACTTGCGCTTTATTCAAACTTAAAGGATTAATTTTGTTGAAGGAATTTACGGTGCAAGAAAAGTTTGATTAAGTTTTTGACGCCGTTGGGTTTAAATTGAAATTTTTTACTTCATGTTACTTTCTTAGTTAATTTAATTTTTATTTATATTAATTGTATTTCATTCCTGCATGATTTATCTGTTTCTATCATATTTTCGTAGGAATTTTCTTGTGCAATACTTCGAGATTTCCATCAACAAGTATCACAAGTTTTGCTAAAATTCACAGAGAGTTATTCTACTCAGCAAGGGCAGATTCAACAATTTAGCAAACAACTCTCGATATCAAGGTCATTATAAATATTTTCTTAACCGATTTTTCTTTGACGTTTTGAATGCAACGACATGAAGATTGGTAATCAATGGAGCTCTAGCAATTGTTAGACCCATATTTTTCATAGATGACGATGAGATGATATATTTGTTCAATAATATTGTGAACTTTGACTACCATCAGTATTGAGATCCTTCATTGCAGAGTTGGAATCACCAATACCCAGCTTTTAGGAACCAATTGTTCGATTATCAAGACGGAGATGAAGGTAGCTTGGAATTACACGTGGATCAACTCGAAATTATGGTAAATAAATATGTGACATTGACTGAGGAGTCTGTAGAAAATCGACCTCAGTCGGATGAATTTTTGAAAAAAATTTATGATATGAAGATGAGCCACGAATGAAGTTTTGGAATGACGAAGTAGCACACTATCGATTTGAGCCCATCGATAATCTTATAATCCTCTTCCCATGTTTATCAGTTCGATCTGGATTGTTGTTGAGGTGACGAGCTTACAATGTGTAAATCAAGCCGGACTTGAAGGCATATGAAACCAAAACCCACATATGGTGTCATATGACACTTACTTTGGGCTTCAACTGCTTTTGATGACTCCTTCTGATGGTGAAGCCGACGACTAGAAATCGGGTGCTACTTGAGAGGCAATTGATAAGTGCAATTTATTGCACTTTTATTACTTGTTTTTACCTTGGAATTTTATGATTCTTGAGCAGATTTTATGTGATTTGTTATTGTTTTTGTTGTTGTAGTTTGGAAGCTTAGAATGAGATTTTGGAGTATTAAAGTGTTGAATTGGAAAGTGCAAAAGATAAAAAAATACAGAGGCCATATCGCACCCGTGTTCATCTTTACACCGCACCCACGGTGTCACACGGCACCTACGCTAAAATCCATACCGCACATGCGCGCGCACTACCAGAACCAACACCGCACCCGCGGTGTCCTTGACCGCACCCGCGCTCCTTGCAAGACAGAATCCGAAAAAATCTGTATTTTTGTGTGCTGTGCATGGAAGTCCAAGATTTTGGTGTGCTGCGAATTGAGGCTTGTCTGGGACTATAAAAAGCCATCTAGGGTATTGGGAGCCAAGGAAGAAGTAGAGGTGGCTGCTAGAGGATTGAAGATCCAAGTTCATCAAGTTCTTGGGAAACTTTTTACACAACTCCGGGGACGGAATCAGCACTTCAAACTCTTGTTCTAAGTTCTTCTTTCTTTTATTTTTCAGTTGATATGTCTTGTTTTAAAACCATGTTTTGTTGTTTTGCTTGTGTTATTATGAACTAATTTTTATTTCTAGAGGAAAGATGTAACAAAACTAAAAACCATGTGTTAGAATCTATGAACTAAGTTATTTAAGTTCTTCATATTTTTCATTTGTATTGTTTTAATCTTAATGCTTTCAATTTATTGGCCATAATTTGAATGATTTATATGTTTACAATTTATCACTCGGAAGAGGAAATTATAAACAAGAAATGGAAAAATACATCAATGGTATTTATAGAGTTCGGGAGGGCCTATAATGCTATCGAAGCTCATAGAGAATCTAGTGCTTGATGTGTTATTTATTTGTAAATTGTTGATGGGAACGTTGCAATCCATTTTTAGATAATTACAGTCTACTTAACACTCGGGAGAGGGAGTAGATAATTATAGGATTCTTGGCTAATGAATAAGAAGGATTTTTATAACATAGCTACAAGAAATTACACATGGTGGACAGTTGCGTGAAATCGGACCTCTAGATCTTTTATTTCATTGTTAATTGCTATAAATTGGTGTTATATTTAAATCCATTTTCAATTTAGTTATTCTTGCAAACAAATCTTTTAATTGATTATTCTAGATAAAGTCGAGACTGTTTTAATCACAAGTACTAATATACATTTATATACACATTCCTCGTGGGATCGACACTTGTACTCAAAAATATATTTTACTATAACTTGACGTCGTGCGCTTGCGAGCAATCAAGAAAACACGCAACAAGTTTTTGGTGCCGTTGCCGAGGATGTTTATTTTAAATTTATATTTGTATTGTTATCAAAATTAGTCTAGATTTTAATTTAGAGCTGCTTTTATTGTATTACATTAAACATTGATTTAGTTTCTTATCTTTGTTTGACAGTGCATGCGAAGATCGCAAAATCTTGATTTGCTTATTTTTGATCCCGAGATCGAAAGTACCACAAGAAGATTAAGAAAGGCAAGAAGAGAAGCGATTCAAACAATGGCTGACAACAGAGATAACGAAAATCCACCCCCTGCAATACCCATCATAGATCATTTTAGGCCGGTACTAAATGCTCATTATTCGGGCATAGCACGAGGGACTATTAATGCAAACAACTTTGAGCTCAAGCCCGCATTGATAAACATGGTTCAACATAACCAATTTGGGGGAGCCGCTGCTGCAGATCCTCATCTACATCTCTGAACATTCCTTGAAATCACTGACACGGCTAAAGATAAATGGTGTTCCTGATGATATAATTCGATTGCTGCTTGTTTCCTTTTTCTCTTAGGGACCAAGCAAGAGGATGGCTCCAATCGCTTCCTTTGGGGAGTATCACTACATGGCAGGAGTTAGCAACTAATTCCTTGCTAAATATTTTCCACCTGCGAAGTCTGCACAATTGAAGATTGAGATAAATACTTTTAGGCAGACTGACTTTGAGCAATTATATGAGGCATGGGAACGGTATAAGGAGTTGTTGAGGAGGTGTCCAAACCATGGTTTTGAAGACTAGGTACAGATTGAATTGTTTTACAATGGTTTCAATGGACAAACAAGAGGCACTGTGGATGCAGCAGCTGGTGGCACGATATTTGCCAAATCACCTGATCAAGCATATGATTTATGTCGTAGATCCTATTACATCACTGACCGCACAAGTTTCAGCTTTAACAACTCAAATTGCAGCAATGAATAAAGCTAGTACACCAGAGGTTGAAAATGCATCGGTTGTTATTGAAGAACAACATATTCCTGATGAGGCGCATTATATCAACAATAGGAATTTTGGTGGATACGGAGGATATCGAGGTAACCCTCCCCCTAACACTTATCATCCTGGTTTGAGAAATCATGAGAATTTTTCATATGCGAATAATAGAAATGTGTTGAATCCTCCACCGGGGTTCAATACATTGAAGGGGGAAGGAAAGCCTTCACTTGAGGATCTAGTTGGGACATTTGTTGCTGAATCTAGTAAAAGGATGGCTAGGACTGAATCTCGTCTTGATGGCATGGAAACTCACATGGGAAATATGGGTGCACAATGAAATCATTGGAGACACAGATTGGACAGTTGGCCAATGCATTGAGAGATCCAAATAGAGGTCAATTCCCAAGTAATACTGAAGTAAATCCAAATGAGAAATGCAAAGCTGTAACTTTGAGAAGTGGAAGAGAACTTGAGGTTAAAAAATCCAAAGAGAATGAGGAAAATGAGAAGAGAGTTGATGAAGATGAATGTGAAAATGGAAAGGAGAACAAGTTTGAGGAGTCTCGGATTGAAACTGAAGTTGAACAGATTCCTATACTGAAAACCGACTCTTCCATACCCACAGAGATTTAGGAAGAAGATTATTGATGATCAATTTGCAAAATTTTGGAGATTTTCAAGAAGATTCACATCAACATTCCATTTGCTGATGCTTTAGAGCAAATGCCAAACTATGCAAAGTTCATCAAAGATGTGATGTCAAAGAAGAGGAAGTTGCAAGAGTTCGAGACAGTGAAGTTGACCGAAGAGTGCAGCGCCATTCTCCAAAAGAAGTTACCACAAAAACTAAAAGATCCAGGGAGTTTTACTATTCCTTGTATTATTGGTAGTACTCAAGTTAATAAAGCTTTATGTGATCTTGGAGCGAGTATTAATCTTATGTCATTTTCTGTTTATAGGGACTTTGAGCTTGGGGAGGTAAAACCAACCACTATAACTTTGCAACTTCCAGATAGGTCACTCACCTATCCTCGTGGAATTGTTGAAGATGTTTTTGTAAAATTTGACAAGTTTATCTTCCCTGCTGATTTCGTAATACTTGATATGGAGGAAGATCAAGATGCTCCATTGATTTTTGGGCGACCCTTCTTAGCCACTGGAAAAGCATTAATAGATGTACACAAAGGAGAACTCACCTTGAGAGTTGGTGGGGAAGCTGTGATATTCAACATCTATAAGGCTATTAAAGGTAACGACGAGGTGAGTACTTGTAAAAGTATTGATATAATTGACTCTTGTGTTGCTGAGATTGGTATAGGTCATACAGTAGAAGATCCATTAGAAAGATGCCTTTCTAGTACTGTCAGTAGAATTGATGATGATGATTGGGAATTGAGAGAGCAACTTTTAGCTCTTGAAAAGTTGCCAAATGTGAAGGAAGCCGCGCAGGAGAAGTTGGAAGAAGAAAAATGTTCAAAGATAATACCTTCATCCCCTGTTTTGGAAGAATTGCCAAGCCATCTTTGCTATGCTTTCTTGGGTGAGAAGTCAATATATTCTATAATTATCTCTTCCTCTCTTACTTTAAATGAAAAAGAGAAATTGTTGGGAGTGTTGAGAAAATTTAAAACTGCATTTGGGTGGTCGATTTCTGATATCAAGGGGATTAGTCCCACCATATGAATGCATAATATTTTAATGGAAGAGTCATACGCTCCCTCTATGGATCATTAGAGAATGTTAAATCCAACCATGAAAGAGGTAGTGAAAAATGAAGTGTTGAAATTTTTAAATGCTGGAGTTATATATGCTATTTCTGACAGCAGTTGGGTGTCTCCTGTGCAAGTAGTGCCTAAAAAGGGTGGAATGAATGTGGTAAAAAATGAAAATGATGAATTAATATCTACTTGTACTGTGACTGGATGGCGAGTATGTATTGATTATAGGAAGTTGAACAATGCCGAACGTAAAGATCATTTTCCATTACCTTTTATTGATCAAATGCTTGATAGACTTGCTGGTTATTGTCACTACTATTTTTTAGATGGTTATTCAGGTTATAACCAGATTGCTATAGCACCAGAGGATCAAGAGAAGACAACATTCACGTGCCCCTATGGAACGTTTTCTTTTAGGAGGATGCCTTTTGGGCTATGCAATGCACCTGCTACTTTTTAGAGATGTATGATGGCCATATTTGCAGACATGGTGGAAGACATCATGGAAGTCTTCATGGATGATTTCTCGGTATTTGGCTCTTCATTTGATCACTGTTTACATAACATTTCCCTCGTTTTGCAGAGTTGTCAAGAAAATAACTTAGTTCTTAATTGGAAGAAATGTCATTTTATGGTCCAAGAGGGTATTGTTCTTGGACATAAAGTGTCTTCAAAGGGATTAGAGGTAGACAGAGCCAAAGTAGTTGCAATTGAAAAGCCTCCACCACCAAAGAACATCAAAGGGATAAGGAGTTTCTTAGGACACGCCGGGTTTTATCGTAGATTTATCAAAGATTTTTCTTAGATTACTAAACCTTTGTGTAATTTGCCTGAAAAAGGATCCACTTTTATTTTTGATGATGATTGTCTGCAGGCATTTGAGAAGATCAAGAAGGCATTGGTGACAGCACCAATCATGATGGTACCAGATTGGAAGGAGCCCTTCGAGTTGATGTGCGATGCTAGTGATTATGCAGTAGGTGTGGTGTTGGGCCAAAGGCGTGATAAATTTTTTAGATCAATCTACTATGCAAGTCGAACCATGGATGCTGCACAACAAAATTACACAACTACTGAAAAGTAAATGGTTGCAGTAGTGTTTGCATTTGACAAGTTTAGACCCTACTTGGTCGGCACAAAGGTAATTGTTTTCACTGACCATACAGCTATTCGATACCTATTTGCCAAGAAGGATGCAAAACCACGCTTGATAAGGTGGATTTTATTGCTCCAAGAGTTTGATTTTGAAGTGAAGGATAGGAAGGGGTGTGAAAATCAAGTGGCTGACCACTTGTCACGGCTCAAACTTGAAAATAAAATAGATGAAGGAACCATAAAAGAAGCATTCCCAGATGAACAGCTGTTTGAGGTCAATGCTATACTCCCTTAGTTTGCTGATATAGCTAATTTCTTTTCTTGTGATACTCTCCCTCCAGATTTGAGTTATCACCAAAAGAAGAAGTTCTTTCACGATGCAAAGTTTTGCCTATGGGATGATCCATACGTCTTCAAGAGATGTGCTGGTCAGATGATTAGAAGATGCGTAGCAGAGGAAGAAGCGAAAGTTATTCTTGAACAATGTCACTCTTCACCATATGGCGGTCACTTTGGAGCATCAAGAACAACAGCAAAGGTATTACAGTCTGGTTTTTACTGGCCTACTCTGTTCAAAGATAGTTATACCTTAGCCAAGTCATGTAACAAATGCCAAAGGGTTGGCAATATTTTTAGACGCCATGAGTTCCCATTGACCAATATTTTGGAAGTTGAACTTTTTGATGTTTGGGGTATTGACTTCATGGGACCATTCTCATCTTCTTTTGGTCAATCTTATAATTTTCTAGCTGTGGATTATGTATCAAAATAGGTGGAAGCAATTGCCACCAGTACTAATGATGCTCGAGTGGTTGTTAAATTTGTTCACAGGAACATCTTCACAAGATTTGGGACACCAAGAGCCATAATTAGTTATGAAGGTACATATTTTTGTAACAAAATCTTTAACTCACTTTTGGCTAAATATGATGTGAAGCATAAGGTGACCCTGGCATACTACCCACAAACAAATGGAAAAGCCGAAGTATCCAACCGGGAGATTAAGCAGATATTGGAGAAAACGGTGAAGACAAACCGGAAGGATTGGGCACTAAAGCTAGATGATGCCTTATGGGCGTACAGAACGGCATATAAGACACCTATTGGGATGTCATCTTATAGCTTGGTCTTTGGTAAGGCCTATCACTTACCACATGAATTGGAACACAGAGCTTTTTGGGCCGTGAAAAAGCTCAACTTTGACATGGAAGCATCTGGTGAGCAGCGGCTATTGCAATTGAATGAAATGGAAGAGTTCAGAAATGAAGCTTATGAGAACGCAAAGATCTACAAGGAGAAGCCCAAGAAGTGGCACGACAACCATATCTTGCATAGAAATTTCGAGCCCAGGACAACAAGTACTGTTGTTCAATTCATGCCTTCAAATTATTTCCTGGTAAGCTAAAATCAAGATGGTCGGGGCCATTTATAATAGAATCTGTCCAACCATATGGAGCCATTGAGCTAAAGTGCAATGACGGAAGAACGTTTAAAATAAATGGACAACGGATCAAGCATTATTATGGGATTGAAGTACGACATCTTGACAAAATTTCTTTGGGCGGATCAACTTGATGTAGACTGGTGGCAGTCGGGCTGACGACGTTAAACCAAGCGCTTTTTGGGAGGCAACCCAAATTTTTGTTTCTTTATTGCATTCCGTTTTCAGTTTTACTTTTATTCTTGTATTTTTATTGTTTGATTGTGTATTTTTTTTGTTTAGTGTGTTCTTGGATTCTCCCCAAATCTTATGAATACCGATTGTGTTTTTCAGGACTAACAATTAGAGGAGAAAACAATTTCAAAGAGTGTACCCACGGTTCGTTATTGAGCGCAGCGGCGTTGGTTTGACAGAGACCAAACTGCACCCGCGGCATTTTTACAGCGCACCTGCAGTGTTTGCTTTATGAAGAATGAAAATTTCCAATAGGTGAAGCGCACCCGCGGCCTATTTTGTAGTGCACCCGCGATAGGAAGCTAAGTACCGCACCCGCGGTCGCTGAAGGTCGAAAATAAAAAATTTCCAGAACCAACACCGCACCCGCGGCCGATGGTTTTAAACTCTGAAACAGGCGAACATTGGACATAACCGAAGAACAATTCTCCTTCACTTCAAAATATTCTCTCAAGAAATCATTCAACACTCGATTTTTTTCTTCCAAAAATACATTTCCCACTCCACACATGCATACCTTCAATTCATCTCATCGAATATCCATCTTCATTCCACAAATTCAACACCTAAGGTGTGAAAAGGGGGCTCGAAATTTGTACACCAAGGATTGATTGGAGCTTTGATTTTGTTCTTCCAAGACATATTTCAACATTCAAGGTGAGAAAATCCATACTACATTGGCTTTGAAATTCAAAATTATTGGTACTATTGGCTATGAAAGAAATATGAAATTTTAGTGGAGTGAATTCTTGACATTGTTGATTGGAGTTGATTGGATTGGTGTGTATATTCTTGAGTTGTAGTTATTATGATTAATAAGTTTGGGGCAGTGAAAAATCATCAAGTTTAGTGAATTGGATTGAAGGAGAAATTGGTGCTTTGAAAATGTTCGACAAAATGCCTCCAAGAAAAAAAAATCAAAGGTTGCATCCTCGTCTTCGAATTATTATGCATACAAGTTCTAGGACGAGAAGTGTAATGCCCGAGAATTTATATTGTTAATTCACGATTATTGATCTCTGAATTGTTGTAATTAGACGGACCGTTTCGGGGCATGATTTGAGATAGCATGTGATATCATGTTGTGAGCAAGAGAAGAGAGAAGGCAGAGATATGCGCGGACATTCGCGGAGAAGGACGCGCATATGCGCGGAAGACTATTGTGCGAGACAGAACAGTTGGCGCACATGCGCGGCGTGGGGATGCGCATATGCGCGAGAGGGTGACTACATGATTCCGAGTCCAGAGAATGTCGCGCATATGCGCGAGCTGTGCAGGAAGCCTAAGGGAAGTCCAGAGAAGTGGGCGCATATGCGCGAGTGGTGATATGCTGAGACAGTAGGTCTCGCGCATATGCGCGGCGATGGTGCGCGCATATGCGCGAGTTGCCGAGACACAAGCGCGCTGAGACTCGTAGGTCTCGCGCATATGCGCCGACGGTGGTCGCGCATATGCGCGAGACGTGCAGCATGCACCTTGAGCCACTTGTACCATATCATGCAATATATATATATATATATATATATATATATATATAATTGTTTCATTTCCTCAACATTCAGAAGAAAGGAAGAAACGAAAATTCTGAGGAAAAGCTTTAAAATTCCTTCGAAGCTTATAATTTAGATTTGCGAAAGATTTGTTCATCTGAATTGGAATCTGAGTGCAGTACCGAGTTCCTAGCGACGACAGCTACAACTGGACGTAAGTTGTGTTACATTTTGACATGATTTGAGATTATCATATTGGGGGAATTATGATTTGACTGATATATTGTGTTCTGGGTATACTGATCAGTATATAATTGAAGTCAGATCGAAGAACGGACTGTGTATATAATTTTTATGATTTTTCAGAACTGATATGATCGAGATAGTACAGATTTGGGATTATAATCCGTTATTATTGAAGATTATGATTCGTATTAATATCGATTAGGAGTTGTGGTATTATATCTGTGATGTTGAGATTGACGGGGTTACCGAGACGGTATTGTTATGCCGTCGAAACATCAGTAGATTGATTTTGATCAAATTATGTTTGATTTGAGTATTGATCAGAACAGTTCTTGAATTGAGTTATACATTGATACAGTGTATTCGATATTGTTATTGCCAGATTGATTTGATAGGCAGGGAGTTCGAGACTTTGACAGAGCCAGATCGACAGAACGAAACGAAAGGTATAAATTGATGTTGATGCGGGATTGCACAACTCGAGTTAGATTTGACTGGAGTTTCCCAAAATCACATACTTCATCTTATTGCATTGATATTTGCAATTGATGTGATTGTTATCTTTGGTCTATTGATTTATGTATTGAGTCATAGGCTGATGCGCCTAGTCGTAGGCAATTGATCTCGTGACAGAGGGGCCTGATAGTGATAGAATAGTCTCTGGGCCATTGCACATTGTCACAGAGGTTCGGCAAGATAAGCCAGGGCTGATGTACCTAGTCTTGGACAGAACCGCTAAGACACCGGACGTTTGGTCATATCGATGTGACTTAGAAGAAGAGCGACTTCTATTTTAGATATTCGGCATAGCTAGGACCAAAGTCTGTAATAAGAACGTACCGTCACCACGACCGAGGGAGTAGGTGAGAGATTGTTACGTTCTTATTCAGATCGGGATCCCTAGATTAGGATGAGTCGAGTCAGAGTCTAAGAGTCACATAGGGTGATTCAGAGTTTGTATTGATTCATGTTTCTGATTTTGATACATGTTATGAATATTTGTTTCATGCTGTTATATCTGTTTATATGAAATGCATGTATACATGATTTATACTGGGAATGTAATTCTCACCAGAGTTATCCGGCTGTTGTCTTATTTGTATGTGTGCTTGACAACAGGTGGGACATGATCAGGATCAGGAAGAGGATGAGAGATTTAGTTAGCGTGGAGATCCGGGCCCAGAAGCAGAATAGGATTCAGCACTGGATATATAGTCATTGAACCTAGTTGAGATAGAGACATGTAGTACATGATTGTACTTTGACTTTGACATGTATATCAGATAGATCACTGTTACGTTTCCGCATTTATAATTTAAAAAAAAAAATTAGTCCCACTTTTCTTAATTGTTATATTTGACATTAATAATGATTAAGACATGAATTAGCGTCCGGGTCCCCACAACAGGTGGTATCAGAGCAATAGGTTTGTAGACTGAGATAGGAGCTAGTGAGCGGGGTAGAATAAGTCTTCTTTCCTTGCTTTTGAATGCTAGCATGATTTACTGCTTTAATACATGTTTACCTGTTTATCTGATTTGATTGGGAATATGTATTATTTGGAAATGAATCAGAACCGATTCTTGATCAGCAGTAAGATGATCAGAGGAGGACTGAAACAGATTTGTTGTATTTGGTTACTAATTTTTTTGGTAATCAGATATACCTCCTCAAAGAATTCGAGAACCGGGTAGTACTTTGAGTTATCAGATGGATGTGTCAGAAACCCCGATGGAAATAATGTTGAAGAGGTTTCAGTCGTTTCAACCACCGATTCTGAAGGGTATTGAGACAGTTGATGTGTAGAGGCCTAAAAATTCGTGTTTGAAAATTTGCGGAAAAATTAAATTTTTTTTTTAAATAATTAAAATTTTATCATTCATAAATGAACTGATAAATAAATTTTGATGTTCAAAATGGCAGCGGAAGAAATTAACATTTTCGAAATAACAGTAAAAGTTTATTCAACGACAATCACAATGTTTGAGCAATCAAATAATAATAAATGCTGAAGTGAGGTCCTCGGGTCCCACTACTGCCGACTCGAGCTGGCTCACTGGTCCCCGCCCTCGATCCCGACATCATCAGTACCTACAACAATCAAGTCTAGTGAGTCTAAAGACTCAACATGCATATATCGTAAATAACAAGTAAATAAATAGTAAAATTTTGCATGGGATAAAAATATCATGTCATGAGGCATAATGTGAAAATAACTTGTCATGAGCAATTATAATACGTGCATAACTGAACTGAAAATCATAGTGAAAATGTTTGCTCCTTGGAGCCCTATACTGAAATAGCATGTAATAATTTTCTGGTGAGATTATGGTCTACGCAAGTGGTCCCTGAACTGAACTGAACTGAGCTGACCGGGAACTGGCGACCGGACCGGTAACTGGCGACCGGGTTTAATAATGTACGTCTGATCAGACTACTGCCACAGTATACTGGGTGAAACAACTGAACTGACCGGTAACTGGCAATCGGACCGGTAACTGGCGACCAGGTTTAATCATGATAGTAAAGTGACCACAAGCAATATCGCATAAATCTCAAAATGGATATTTTTGCACGTAATATAATTAATCAACATAATTAAATATCCTGCAATAATTTTACTGAATGGATTGGATCGCTCCCAGGCTCGATGCAACCTACATATGCCATGAAAAATATGCAATAGCTTTTACTTGACCAAACTATGCAATTAAATCCGAAAACTGAGACAATTGCGCCTACGACTTCGTATTTAATCATGACTCCGTGCCAACCCGAACCAACCCCAAACCATCAAGTAGTCATGATTAAAATACGCCTTAAATGATGAAATAATGATCCTAAAGTGGTGAGGGTCGAAATCTAGGTGAATGGAGGCCAAAACATGAAACGCTCTTTCGAGAGTCAATTTGGCACATCGCACCGTAAATCCTCGTACGACCTCAAAAATGATCCGAATCACGAACAGCCAAAAACATGACCTTTCCTAACTTAATGAGGCACTGTCCAGTCTAAGGCCATAGGCTAAAATCTAACCAAGAACTCGAACGAGCCACTGACCCGTCACAGCAAGTTGCTGTCCACAAAATACAGCAGCTGTGCTTTGGTTTCTTGCGTCGTTTTCGAGGCTAATGGCCATTGGGGCTTGAACCACCAACCAAAATCTCTTACCAACATCCTAAGGAATGATTTGAACCATGGCTAAGGGCCCTAGACCAGCCACAATTTGCATCACACCAGCAAACAACCGAACGTTCCAACCGAGAACAAATTCTGCACGTAGGATGCATTGCTTTTGTTTTGCTGTCACGAATCGTTCCAATGGCCATTTGATTGACCATGACATGATCTAGACATCTAGGGGTATGGTATGAACCATGGCTAAGGGCCGGAGGCCAACCAAGATCAACACCATTCCCTAAAAATCGAAACAACACTAGCTGTCAAAAATGATAAGCCGAAGGGTGCAGGGGCTGTTCTTGAGTATTTTGTAAAAAACGATTCACCATGGACCAAGCCACCAAAAGAAGCAACTTATTCACGTCTTAGACATGCTAGGGAAGTGATCTATCCATGGCTATAGGCCTTTAGGGCAGCCAAAATCAAATCCTTTCCCTTGACATCAAAACAGAATTTTCGAAACACAAATGGCTAAGAATGAGAAGCTGCTGTCAATTTCGGTTTCTATCATGCATGGGGCTTGTTTGAATGGACCATCATGGTCTTGACACACCCTAGTATGTGTCTAGATGTAGCCTAGTCAGCCTGGAGTCGAACCATCCACCCGAAACATCAAAACAAGAGAACCCGTGAAGAGCATCATGAAAGCCGAAATTCTGCATCTTTTATTTTCTGAAAATATTTGATAGATTTCGGTTTTTTGCATGGAAATGATGATCATGTAATGTTAAATACTGATAATAGGACTTGATTGAAGAGTCAAGGAAGAATATATGCATGCCTGGTTTCGTTTGAAAGAAAAACGAAAGGATGAGGCGATTCAGCGCGGAGGAGTGGAGCATTCTTGCTACCTTGATTCTTACTCGGTTTTCTCTCTTGTTTCTAGCTATGAGGTTCACGTTTTTCTACTCTGAAATGGCTCTGAATTTCAGTGATGGAGAGGAGAAATATTGGTTAGGAGAATGAGGGAAATGGTTGCAAATATAATGGGGAATGCAAGACCAAGTCTCCTATTTGAAATTTGAATTTTTGTTTGATATCAAATGATTTGTTGGGGTGTTTGTTGGAGTGCTAATGACCGATTCCTACATGCTAGACTAGGTTAGGATAATGAACTAGTATTAATTAATTAATTAAGGGTGAAAAGATAACCATGCTAAGGAGTGACAAAGAATGGGTCAAAGGGTGAGTTGGCAAGGTATTGTTTAGTCATCTAAGGGGGCCGAAAATTTAACAATAAAAATGAAGGGGAAATGTTGATTAGTTAGTAAATCTATAACCCTTAAAAGCCTTACCTATCCTTTAAATAATTTAGTGAATTAACCCCTTAATTATTGGAACTTAAATGAACTTACTTTCTACTCACCTCAAGTTGTTTAAATAAATCCTTAAACCTCCTTATTACTTAAATTAACTTACTTGCTAGTTAAAATAAATTCAGGAAATGTTTTTTGAATCTTAAATTTTATCTCGAAACTCCAACTCAAGTCCGGCCTCACAGAATTACTGAAAAGATAAAAATTTAAACGACTGCATAAAATAATAAACTTTAAAGAAAAGAATTTAAATACTCATGCAATAAAATCATTTTAAAATACTAGAATTATGCATGGCTTATACGTAGTCTAATTTACGGGTTCTACAACTCTCCCCCCCTTAAAAGAAATTCTGTCCTCGAAATTAAAACTCACCGAATAACTCGGGGTAACGATCCTTCATCTCCGGCTCACTCTCACGTAGCTTCCTCCTCTGAATGGTTGAGCCATTTGACCTTGACTCGCTTAACCAGCTTGTTCCGAAGCTTCTTCTCCTGCCTATCTAAGATCTGCACTAGTCTCTCCTCATAAGATAGGTTCGGAGTAAGCTGCAACGGCTCAAAGTTCAGGATATGCGAAGGATTCGCCATGTACTTCCTCAGCATAGAGACGTGGAAGACATTTGTACTCCGGCCAGATTCGGCGGAAGAGCCACACGATAAGCTAGCGTCCCAACTCTGTCGAGGATCTCAAATGGCCCAATGAATCTCGGACTGAGCTTCCCTTTCTTCCCAAATCTCATGACACCCTTCATAGGTGCCACCTTCACAAAGACATGGTTGCTGACAGCAAACTCTAAATCTCTCCTCCTCTGATCTGCATAACTCTTCTGTCGACTCTGAGCAGTCCTCATCCTATCACGGATCTTGACTACTACATCGGCAGTCTGCTGAATAATCTCTGGACCCAACTCTGCTCTCTCTCCTACTTCATCCCAATGAACAGGAGATCTGCACTTGCGACCATACAAAGCTTCATACGGAGCCATTCCTATAGACGACTGAAAGCTGTTGTTATAGGTGAACTCAACCAATGGCAAGTTCGATTCCCAACTCCCTGAGAAATCAATGATGCAAGCACGGAGAAGATCATCCAAAATCTGAATGACTCGCTCTGACTGCCCATCTGTCTGCGGATGGAAAGCTGTGCTAAACAGCAACTTTGTACCCAGAGTCGAATGCAAACTCTTCCAAAATGAGGAAGTAAATCTGGGATCTCTGTCAGATACGATAGAAACTGGAATACCATGAAGTCGGACTATCTCTCGGATATACAACTCCGCATACTGAATCATGGTGAAAGTCGTCTTAATAGGCAAGAAGTGCGCTGATTTGGTAAGACGATCTACAATCAACCAGATAGCATTCGATCCTCTGGCTGACTTTGGCAATCCGGTCACAAAATCCATGGTAACGTTCTCCCACTTCCACTCGGGAATAGGAAGAGGCTTGAGCAAACCTGCTGGTCTTTGATGCTCGGCCTTCACTAACTGACAATTCAGACACTCGGATACAAACTGTCTGTTGTCCTTCTTCATACCAGGCCACCAATACAATAGCTGCAGATCTTTGTACATCTTCGTACTCCCTGGATGAATAGAGTACGGCGACGTATGGGCTTCTGATAAGATATCTGCTCGGATAGAATCACTGCTAGGAACCCATATCCTGTCTCGGTATCTCACTATACCATCACTGACTGAATACAAGACACTGCCCTTGGCCTCATCCCTCTGCTTCCACTTGGCCAACTGCTCATCTGCTGACTGACCACTGCGAATACGGTCCAGAAGGGAAGACTGAATGGTCAAGGTAGATAGACGGGGAACTCTACCTCGAGGATAAGTCTCAAGATCAAACCTCTGCATCTCAAACTGAAGAGGTTTCGAAACTGTCAAATGGGCCATCGCTGCAACTTTCCTGCTCAATGCATCCGCAACTACATTAGCTTTACCCGGGTGGAAGCTAATATCACAATCATAGTCCTTCACAAGCTCCAACTAACGCCTCTGACGTATTCAGCTCCTTCTGCGTAAAGAAATACTTAAGGCTCTTGTGATCGGTAAAGATCTGGCACTTCTCTCCATACAAATAGTGCCTCCAAATCTTCAAGGCAAAAACTACGGCGTCCAACTCTAAATCATGGGTAGGGTAGTTCTTCTCATGAGTTTTCAACTGTCTAGAAGCATAAGCTATCACTCTCCCATGCTGCATCAATACTGCGCCAAGACCGAGCTTCGAAGCATCGGTAAATAGAACAAACTCACCGGGCCCTGACGGCATGGCCAAAACTGGTGCTGAGATAAGAGCTTGCTTCAAAGTATCGAAGCTCTTCTTACACTCCTCGCTCCAAACAAATTTCACATTCTTCTTTGTCAGTTCTGTGAGTGGAACTGCAATCGAGGAGAATCCCTTAATGAATTTGCGATAATATCCTGCTAGCCCAAGAAAACTGCGGATCTCTGATACATTCTGCGGTACAACTCAATCTCGGACTGCTGCAACTTTCGCTGGATCTACCTCAATGCCACTGCTGGAAACAATGTGGCCTAAGAACGCCACCTTCTCTAACTAGAATTCGCATTTACTGAACTTTGCGAATAATTTGTGCTTCTACAATGTCTGCAACACTGTGGTCAGATGCCGGCTGTGATCTTCCCGATTCTTGGAGTAGACGAGAATGTCGTCTATGAACACTATCACAAACTGGTCGATGTACGGCAGAAATACGCGATTCATGAGATCCATGAAGATCGCTGACGCATTCGTCAAACCGAAACGGCATCACAAGGAACTCGTAGTGACCATAACGAGTCCTGAAAGCTGTCTTCGAAACATCGGCGTCTCTCACCCTCAACTGGTGATAACCTGAATGCAGATCAATCTTAGAGAAAATCTAAGCTCCCTGCAACTGGTCAAACAGATCCTCAATCCGCGGAAGTGGGTACTTGTTCTTCACTGTAACCCTGTTAAATTCCCGGTAGTCAATACAAAGTCTCATAGAGCCATCCTTCTTCTTCAAATAAGACTGGCGCGCCCCATGGTGAAAAACTCGGGCGAATGAACTCCTTGTCAAGAAGTTCCTGAATCTGCTTCTTAAGCTCTGCCATCTCTGTCGGTGCTAGTCGGTTCGGTGCTTTGGAAATCGGAACCTGTACCTGGCATAAGCTAAATAAAAAACTCAACCTCTCTCTCGGGTGGCATACCAGAAACGTCCTCAGGGAAAACGTCTAAGAAGTCTTTAACAATCGGAACATCTGCGGCTGACTGACTGGGCGCCTTGGGGACAGATATAAAGGTCGCTAGAAACACCCGACACCTTGTATGCATGAGCTTCCTAGCCTGAACATATGGAATAATGCGCGGTAACGGAAAGTACCTGTCCGGCTCAAATAAGAAGTGGGTCATTTCAGGCGGTCGGACTAGAACAGATCTCCGCTGGAAGTCAATCAAAACTCTGTTCCGTAATAGCCATTCCATGCCTAATATGATGTCAAACTCTGGCATCGGAAATAAGATAAGATCCACATAAACAAGATTTCCATGCAGCTCAAGGTCTATGTCTCGGATCACATTGGTGGCTGTGATCTCCTCTCCAGAAGGCAATGATACTGAATAGGCTACATCTAGCCCGATGGTCTTAACTTTGAGAAAGTTCGCAAAGACCTCTGAAATAAATGAGTGGGTAGACCCTGAATCTATCAGGGCTTTGGTAGCTGAGCCAGCTATGAAAATTCTCCCTGAAAGTTCGGAACACTAAGTTAAAACCAATAATCACAAGAGCTAAGCATATAGGCATGCAAAGGTCAGAGTTCTTCTATATTAATCTCGAAAATAATACTGAGTAGAGCATGCAATCCTATCGCAATACTAAATTCAATATCTTAATCCCGATTCCCAAAACATTGGAATGCAAATATAAACTTAAAGCTGTAAGGTACCTGTCATCAGCATGGTATCGGGGTTCGTCTCCACACCATGGAGAGCAAAAACTCTGCCTTGGGTAGGCAGATTCTTCCGGGGGCACTGCTGCAGCACGTGGTCTGTGCTGCCACACTTGTAACATTTCCCTGAGCCATACATGCATGCTCCAGGATGACGGCGTGAGCACTTGGGACAGACTGGGTGCTCAAAAGTCCTCGAGACGGCACGTCCCTGCTGCTGCTGCTAAGGTCCTCCTCTGTTTCTGGGCGGGCCGTGATGCGGCCTCTTATGCTGATGCTGATGCTGCTGAGGAGGAGGAGGATGGTGTGGTACCTGTACTGGTCTCTTTCCCAAGCGATCCCTCTCTATATCAATCAAATCTTGCTCTACAGCCAGAGCCCTAGAAACAGCAACCTCAAAGGTAGTAGGGCCAGCAACCCTAACATCGCGGCGTAAGATCGGCCGCAGACCATCTAGAAAGTGCCTCAGCTTGGCACTGGCGTCGTTCGCAATCAAGGGCACAAAGTGACAGCCCCTCTCAAACTTATGGATGAACTCCATAATAGTCAGATCTCCTTGTCTCAGGGTCATGAACTCCCTGGTCAAACGCGAACGCACCTCATCCGTAAATTACTTGGAGTAAAACACCTCCGTGAAGCGCACCTAAGACAGTGTAGCCAAGTTAAGGGCTACTGAAGCTCCTTCCCACCATAAGCGGGCATCTCCTCCGAACAGATAAGAGGCACAACGAACTCGATCTGAATCCCCAAGCTCCATAAACTCGAAGATAACCTTGAGGGACTTGATCCAGCCCTCGGCAATCATGGGGTCCGACGTCCCTGAAAACTCCTTCGGACGCATCTTCATAAATCTCTCATATACAGCCTAGGGCCCTGTCGGCCTGGTCGCCACGGCATTGTTCCCCGCAAACTGTGTGAAGAACTGAGTCATCCCAGCTAGCATCTGGGCATTCATGTCAGGCGGAGGGGGTGGTGGAGGTGGAGGTCCGTGCCTCTCTTGTCTCTGATCCTAGCCGTCCTCATAACGGCGTTCCTCCTCTCTGGTGCGCTCGAGAATGCGTCTAGGGGGCATACTGTTCCAATCATAACCCATACGTAACTAACATGCATAATTCCTTAATTTAATTAAATTTAAATACTGAACAATAAAAATCTGGACGTAAAATAATTCATGAAAACATGCTGTCAATTAATTCACGCTTTAAATAAAATGCGTAAATGTAAAACTTACAGACCGAAGACGTGACTTCATGAGCTTCTCGTGGTCAGTAGTAGTACAACCCTTTACAGAACCATTGCTCTGATACCAGCTGTAGCGCCCTAGATTCGACGACTGTCCTCACTGTACCAAGACGAGTCTTTCCAGCGTGTTAGTAAAGTGACCACAAGCAATATCGCATAAATCTCAAAATGAATATTTTTGCACGTAATATAATTAATCAACATAATTAAATATCCTGCAATAATTTTACTGAACGGATTGGATCGCTCCCAGGCTCGCTGCAACCTACATATGTCATGAAAAATATGCAATAGCTTTTACTTGACCAAACTATGCAATTAAATCCGAAAACTGAGACAATTGCGCCTACGACTTCGTATTTAATCATGACTCATGTGCCAACCCGAACCAACACCAAACCATCAAGTAGTCATGATTAAAATACTCCTTAAATGATGAAATAATGATCCTAAAGTGGTGAGGGTCGAAATCTAGATGAATAGAGGCCAAAACATGAAACGCTCTCTCGAGAGTCAATTTGGCACATCGCACCGTAAATCCTCGTACGACCTCAAAAATGATCCGAATCACGAACGGCCAAAAACATGACCTTCCTAACTTAATGAGGCACTGTCCAGTCCAAGGCCATAGGCTAAAAGCCAACCAAAAACTCGAACGAGCCACTGACCCGTCACAGCAAGTTGTTGTCCACAAAATACAGCAGCTGTGCTTTGGTTTCTTGCGTCGTTTTCGAGGCTAATGGCCATTGGTGCTTGAACAACCGACCAAAACCTCTTACCAACATCCTAAGGAATGATTTGAACCATGTCTAAGGGCCCTAGACCAGCCACAATTCGCATCACACCAGCAAACAACCGAACGTTCCAACCGAGAATAAATTCTGCACGTAGGATGCATTGCTTGTGTTTTGCTGTCACGAATCGTTCCAATGTCCATTTGATTGACCATGACACAATCTAGACATCTAGGGGTATGGTATGAACCGTGGCTAAGAGCCGGAGGCCAACCAAGATCCACACCATTCCCTAAAAATCGAAACAACACTAGCTGTCAAAAATGATAAGCCGAAGGGTGCAGGGGCAGTTCTTGAGTATTTTGTAAAAACCAATTCACCATGGACCAAGCCACCAAAAAGGCAACTTAGTCATGTCTTATACATGCTAGGGAAGTGATCTAACCATGGCTATAGGCCCTTAGGGCAGCCAAAATCAGATCCTTTCCCTTGACATCAAAACAGAATTTTCGAAACACAAATGGCTAAGAATGAGAAGCTGCTGTCAATTTCGGTTTCTATCATGCATGGGGCTTGTTTGAATGGACCATCATGGTCTTGACACACCCTAGTATGTGTCTAGATGTAGCCTAGTGAGCATGGAGTCGAACCATCCACCTGAAACATCAAAACAAGAGAACCCGTGAAGAGCATCATGAAAGCCGAAATTCTGCATCTTTTATTTTCTGAAAATTTTTGATAGATTTCGGTTTTTTGCATGGAAATGATGATCATGTAATGTTAAATACTGATAATAGGACTTGATTGAAGAGTCAAGGAAGAATATATGCATGCCTGGTTTCGTTTGAAAGAAAAACGAAAGGATGAGGCGATTCGGCGCGGAGGAGTGGAGCGTTCTTGCTACCTTGATTCTTACTCGGTTTTCTCTCTTGTTTCTAGCTATGAGGTTCAGGTTTTTCTACTCTGAAATGGCTCTGAATTTTGGTGATGGAGATGAAAAATATTGGTTAGGAAAGTGAGGGAAATGGTTGCAAATATAGTGGGGAATGCAAGACCAAGTCTCCTATCTGAAATTTGAATTTTTGTTTGATATCAAATGATTTGTTGGGGTGTTTGTTGGAGTGCTAATGACTGATTCCTACATGCTAGACTAGGTTAGGATAATGATCTAGTATTAATTAAATTTATTAATGGTGAAAAGATAGCCATGCTAAGGAGTGACAAAGAATATTTCAAAGGGTGAGTTGGCAAAGTATTGTTTAGTCATCTAAGGGGGCCGAAAATTTAACAATAAAAATGAAGGGAAAATGTTGATTAGTTAGTAAATCTTACCCTTAAAAGACTTACATATCATTTAAATAATTTAGTGAATTAACCCCTTAATTATTGGAACTTAAATGAACTTACTTTCTACTCACCTCAAGTTGTTTAAATAAATCCTTAAAACTCCTTATTACTTAAATTAACTTACTTGCTAGCTAAAATAAATTCTGGAAATGTTTTCTGAATCTTAAATTTTATCTCGAAACTCCAACTCCAGTCCGGCCTCACTGAATTACTAAAAAGATAAAAATTTAAACGACTGCATAAAATAATAAACTTTAAAGAAAAATATTTAAATACTCATGCAATAAAATCATTTTAAAATATTAGAATTATGCATGGATTATACGTAGTCTAATTTACGGGTTCTAATGATGACTGTGAGAGTTGGCTTACTGATATTGAAGTGCTGTTTGATTCACTTGATTACTCAGATGAACGCCGAGTTAGATTAATTGGGCACCAGTTACACGAGGTCGCAAAGAGTTGGTGGATCGCAACCAAGGAAGCCTTAGAACAGCATGGTACCGTGATTACGTGGAAAATCTTTAAAGCTGAGTTTTATAAAATATTTCTCCCAGTATCGTACCAACAAGATAAGAATACAGAGTTTGTCAACTTGAAACAGGGCCAACTGAATATTGAAGAATATGTGGCAAAATTTTCTACTTTACTACGTTTTGCTCCTCAGGTGGCTGGGAATGATAAAGCTGTAGTTGAGCAATCATCAGCGGATTGAATCCTTAAATATCTGCATTGGTAAGTGTAGAACGACCCCATTATTTTGCTGACGCCTTGAACAGGGCAAAGAGAGCTGAGGCAAGTTTGATTCAACAACGAGGAATGTCGTATGTTGTGAACCCACAGAAACAACAACCTCCAGCTCAATTCTTGCAAGCACCGTCTCGATTTGATAGTGGTAGTAGTAGTAAGGGGAAAGAAGATTTCCTGAAAGCTCGCAAGAAACAGTTTAAGAAACTAGGGAGTGGTTCATCTAGCTCCAGTGGTTCTAGCCAGAGTTATACAGGAGAGTACTGCAGAACTTGTGGAGGAAGACATTCCACAGAGCAATGCCGAGGTGTGTTCGGTAGTTGCCGGATCTGCAGACAATCATGACACTTTTCTAGAGTATGTCCACAGAGAGGTTCCCGAAGATCTCAGGGAGCATAACTATCTGGATCAGTGGCATCTCCTGATAGACCATCACCGGTTGTTCACTCCTTCCAACCACCAACGACTCCTCAGTCACAGCCAGGGCCAGGAGGAAGCCAGACAGGTAGCCAACCTCCTAGACAGTAGGCCAGAGTGTTGCCTTGATCAAGGAACAGGCCCAGAGCTCATCTAAGAAGATGGTGACATGTAATTGTTTCATGTATGGTTATTTTGCAGATGTATTGATAGATACTAATGCATTCCATACGATTATTGTTGAATAAATTGCATGGATATATGCTTTGTTATTGAGTTATTATCTGCTGTAGTATTGATCTTTTCCGTTGGGGAGAGGTTTTATATCAGTGACATCTGTTAGACCTTGTATGCTATAATATGACAGATATGAGATTGAGTTAGATTGCATTGTACTTGAGCTATCTGATTTTGACTTCACTATTGATATTGATACGCTGACCAAGTACAAAGTTACCGTTGATTTTTTCAGAAGATTGAAAGATTCAGATAGATATGATTGATGAACGTAAATTACGGTAAGAATTCTAGATTTAGAATTCCTTGGATATGAACGATGTTGAGGACTCGATTGTTATGGAAGGAACAGAGGGATTCCTTATGCATTCAGTTGATTACTGAAATCGAGTTTATCATTGGCTGATTTGCTAATAGTATATGAAATTTCTGATGTTTCTCAATTGGAATTTCAGAGTTGCTTCCAGTCAAAAAGATAGATTCTAGCATTGAATGAATGCGAGGTACTATTCTTATTTCTAGAACACAGTACAGAATGATACCGATCAAATTGAAAGACTTGAAAGACCAGTTAGAAGATTTCTAGCCGAGAGTTACATTTGATTGAGTATTTCTATTTGGGATGCTTCAGCGATGTTTGTGGGTTGATGAACCGTGTGTTCAGAAGTATTCTGATGATTTTATGCTCGTTTATCTATGATATCCTGAGATATTTGAAGCATATGACTGATCAGATTGAACATTTGAAAATTTTATTGCATATTCTGAGAATTGAAAAGTTGTATACAGAAACTGTTGAAATGTGAATCTTGGCCGAGACAGATTGTATTCGGAACACGTTAGATCCAAAGATAGTATATCGGTTGATCTTAGCACAGTTGAAGTTGTGATCAGTTGGCTGAGACCGATAATATTTTCAGAAATTACCGTTTTATGAGTTTAGCAGATCAGTATCGATGAGTGATGTTTGAATCTGATTGAATATTGCTGTTGTTCTGAATTCGTGTTTGAAACAGATTCGAATCCGTGTTTGAAACAGATAGTAAAAAGTGAAGAATTTATATTGTACAGTCCGAACCAGAGCTGATTTTGAGAATTAAAGCAGTTCAGAAAGTTGATCAGAATGTTCAGAACTCGATATTGACATCAGAACAGAGTATCGAGCAGAATATCAGGTTTGTGACAGTGTGTTATATGCGAGTAACCGTCTTATTAAACTGAATATTTAAGATTTGAAGCGACAGATATTGTCATAAATGTACAGTAGTCGATTCCGTAATCGTCCTGATGGCAGAAAAATGTACAGTGATTTGAAAAGATAGTTTTTGAGAAAAACAGATGAAATCAGATATTACAGAATTTGTATCGAAATGTCGGAAATGCCAGCAGGTAAAGAAAGAAAGATAGAAACACGGGGAATTATTATAGAACTTATTTATTCCTTAATTGAAAGGGATCATATTTCCATGGATTTTGTCACGAAGCTACCGAAATCCTCCCGAGGTTGAGACGTGATTGGGTCGTGATGGACAGATTGACCGAATCTTTATGTTTCATTTGTACAAGATGACGTACAGACATGACCAGATGACAGAAATTTATGTCAGAGAGGTAGTCAGAGTGTATAGAGTGCCGAAGTCGAGTGTTTCAAACCGTGATCTTCGGTTACTTCGCACTTTGGAGCAGAGTTGCAGCAGGCCCTAGGTATGAGACTATACCTGAGTACCGCATATCATCCACAGACTGACAGGACAGTCAGAGCGGACTATCCAGACACTGGAGGATATGCTTAGAGCGATAGTACTTGATTTTAGCACTACTTGGCAGGATTCATTGCCATTTGGTGAGTTTGCGTACCACAAGAGCTATCAAACGAGTATAGAAATGATACCATTTGAAGTGTTGTGCAGTAAGAAGTACAGATTACCTTCTGTATCAGAATGATATTTCTGAGGTTTCTGAGATTGGGCCTGATATGATCAAAGATATAACTGAAGAAATGAAACTGATTCAGAGAAAAGTGAAGACAGCTCAGAATAGACAGATTGAATATACCAATGTAAGACGATAACCGTTGGTATTTGATATAAGAGATTGAATATTGAATTGATTTAACTTAGACAGATATAATGGCAGATCACGATATTTATTTGCTATGAGCTGTTGATTGGGATATACGGATGTTGTATAGCCAGTATGTGGAGACTGATTTTTATCAGAGTTACTTCGAGTTATATTATGATATTATATTTCTTGAATTATTATTCCAGATTGAAATCAGAATCAGTAAAAGAAAGATAATTCAGAATGAAGACTATTCTGTTATTCAATAGAGTTGTTAGAATATCGAAGAAGTTATTTGGAAGACATAATCCAAGATAAGACAGAGATTCTAGAATTGTTTTATTGAGGTGAGTTTTCTGTTAGCTTCTGTATATACCTCCTTTGGTATCTGCTTTGATATCTGACTTGATTGCCTGTGATTTCGGAATTGATTATCTGTGATTTCGGGGACGAAATCGTATCTTAGGGGGGAGAAATGTAATGCCCGGGAATTTATATTGTTAATTCACGATTATTGATCTCTGAATTGATGTAATTAGACGGACCGTTTCGGGGCATGATTTGAGATAGCATGTGATATCATGTTGTGAGCAAGAGAAGGGAGAAGGAAGAGATATGCGCGCACATGCGCGGAGAAGGACGCGCATATGCGCGGAAGACTAATGTCCGAGACAGAACAGTTGGTGCACATGCGCGGCATGGGGACGCGCATATGCGCGAGAGGGTGGCTTCATGATTCCGAGTCCAGAGAATGTCGCGCACATGCGCGGAATGATGTCGCGCATATGCGCGAGCTGTGAGGGAAGCCTAAGGGAAGTCCAGAGAAGTGGGCGCATATGCGCCGATTGGGGCGCGCATATACGCGAGTGGTGATATGTCGAGACAGTAGGTCTCGCGCCTATGCGCGGCGACTGGTGCGCGCATATGCGCGAGCTGCCGAGACACAAGCGCCGACACTCGAAGGTCTCGCGCATATGCGCGACGGTGGTCGCGCATATGCGCGAGACATGCAGCATGCACCTTGAGCCATTTGTACCATATCATGCAATATATATATATATATATATATATATATATAATTGTTTCATTTCCTCAACATTCAGAAGAAAGGAAGAAATGAAAATTCTGAGGAAAAGTGTAGCGTACCGTACTTTTACCGTTCAAAATTTGCGGAAAAATTTAAAATTTTCTTAAACATAACATAACCTTCAAAGTTGCCATAAAATATCTCAACCAAGTCTCCCATAAGACATGGTTGCTCAAAATAACTTCAATAAAATTTGCTCACAAAAGGTTTGCTCAAAGTGTTTCCCTCAAATCATGAAATCAGAGTAAATTAACATTTGCGTAAAAACATAAACATTGCGGTCCTCGGGTTAGCCTCCCGCTCAGTCCAAGCCTGCCCCTTGGTCGCCACCTCCTGTCTCCTCATCAACATACTCACCTGCATCGATCAAGTCTAGTGAGTCTAAAGACTCAACACGTATAAAGTGGGAAATAGCGAGTACTACATAATAAAATCGCATGCAACTTTAAAAATATAACATACATACTTGAACTTGAATTTAACATGCTTGAAAGTTGAACATCGTGAGCTTAACTTAGACGTGCCATCAACATGAGCTTTTCTTAAACATTCTCGTAACATAAACTTGAGCGTATAAAGCATAATTTTGCGTAGAGGCATGTTTCAAAGTAAGTGACCCATAACATAATAAGGCCTGATCAGACACACCACAATACTGGGCTGACAGGGACGTATCCACTGCCGCATACATAAGATCCCCGTTCATAAGTTTAACGGGTGGATTGGTCCCTGTTCATAAGTTTAACGCTTTCCAATCTTGATCTGAACCCGTTCATAAGTTTAACGGGGCGGAGAGGTCCTCGGCCACGTTCACCGACTTCCAAACCCATTCATACATTAGGTCACAAAGAAATTAGCATACCTCAAAACTTTAAAATGTTTTCTTTTGCACGTCATCATACTTACTTGGCGTTGAGGGATTCGTTGGATCTCGTTTGGGGCCGTTGCTACAACATGCTAACATGTGCTCAAAATTTTAACTTGCGTGACTTAGACGTAATCATCATGCCTATACCTAAGCTCAATCGCTTACTTAGGGCATGCTAAGATTCCGATGACTCGACCATGTCAATCAGTGCACTAAACCAAGACATCAACCTCAAAGCATACATCAATATTTTTCCCAAAATAAGCAGTACACGGACCCCGTTCCTGAGTCCGTGTAAGGGTCCGGGTAGGTTCGGTAAAATGTGTGCGAAGGAAAAAGGGAACGTGTAGGGGTCCGTGTCGACTCGCTAAAGCCATACTCTGAAAAAAGGGGGACATGGACCCCGTGTCAAGGTCCGTCAAAGGGTCCGTGTACCTACGCAAGTTCGACACCAAAAAGAAAATAAAGGCACGGACCCCGTGTCAGGGTCCGTGTGCAGGTCCGTGTGTCCTCGATTTTTCTGCACCTGCGAGAAAACTTATGCAATGTCTATTCACCCAATTTGACACTTAAAGGATGTGATTCAACACCTTAAGACTCTTCTTAGGACACCATAACATTGCACCAAAACTCGTACAAACGCCTCAAAACACGACGTCCACTCTTCTACCCAATGCAACACAAAATACGGCAATTGACATCAAATCGATTTCCTACGACTTCCCACTAGTTCAAGTGCCAAACGACATGAAACGCAACCTCAAAAATACTCCAAACATCATTACCAATATATCTATACGCAGCAACAATCACCCGTCGATCTCAAACGAAGCCTGCAACACAAAAACTTCAAGAACACATCAATATCATAAAATTTCTGAAAACGCAGTTTGAGCAGTCCCACGAAAAACGCCATAACTCACTCAATTTTTGTCCAAAAATTTCGAATCATATATCAAATCGAAGGCATCGAAAAGTTCTACATTTTTGTGTTGAAAGTTTTCTCAAAATCCTGACTGAAGAATCACAATATTTGAAAAGACAGTAAAAACGAATTTTTGAGATTTTCAAAATACGTCCAATACAATTTCTGCTCAAACTACTACGAATCATTCACATGTTTTCACACAAAACGCATCAAAATTCATACTATGACAAGATCGATGCAGCAAGAACAGAATATACGTGCCTTTTTATGTCAAACGTTACCGAAACGGCGTCACCGAGGCGGAGATAGAAGCGAGGTTGATCCGGGGCGATTGTGGCGCTAAAATTCTTGAAGAAAACTCAACAAAACTTGCTGGAAATTGTTAGAGAAGGGGGCGGCTGCTATGGGGAGAAGAACCCTAAAATTTCTTCTCTCCAAAAATATAAAACTTGAATGGATTGTTTGTGTGTGTGTTGTGCGATTATAGGTGTGTGTAAAAGTGTGTAAAGCATGTATTGTGTGTTTGTGGCATGAGTTAGTGGGGGATTTAGGGAAATAAATTGTTTAAAAATAAATTAACCACAAATTAAAAGTTAATCAAACACTAACTCAAAATTTCTTGGAATCAAAATACACACTAATTTTTAAATAGCTCCTTAATTAAAATAACACCCACACAATGCAAAGTTTAAAAGTTTTAAACTCTCAAAATTACTAAATAAGTGATTTAAGCTTAAAAATGTTAAAACTCAATAAATTATTTAAAACGTCCCAAACTTAGCTTAAAAATAAAATACCACATTTTAAATTGCCAAAATCGTCGCCGGTCTTTTCCTCAACCCCGCCTCGAATGATCGCCTGAAACATGAAACTCGAAAGACATTTTAACGTGCATCACAATAAACATGACTAATTTAAAATAATACATTTAAATAAATTATGCATGGCTAAGAAAATCATTTTAAATTAAATAACAGATATAACAAATAAATAATGCATGGGTTTTACGTGTATGAATTTGGGCTCTACAGTTCCTCTCCCACTTATAAAAATTTCGTCCTCGAAATTAAGTCTTACTGAACAACTCCGGGTAGCGACTCCTCATATCCGATTCTGTCTCCCAAGTGGCCTCCTCCACTGATTGGTTTAGCCACTGAATTTTGACTAGCTTAGTCACCTTGTTCCGGAGTCTGCGCTCATGCCTGTCTAGAATTTGAATCGGTCGCTCTTCATACGACAGGTCTGGAGCAAGCTGCAACGGCTCATAACTCAGAATATGCGAAGGATTGGCTAGATACTTCCTCAACATAGAGACATGGAACACATTGTGCACCCCGGCTAGATTTGGCGGAAGGGAAACATGATAGGTTAGTGTCCCAACTCTGTCCAAAATTTCTAACGGTCCAATGAACCTCGGACTCAACTTGCCTCTTTTCCCGAATCTCATCACCCTCTTCATAGGTGCTATCTTGACGAAAACGTGATCACCAACGGCAAATTCGAGATCTCTCCTCCTCTTATCAGCATAACTCTTCTGACGACTTTGGGCGGTCTTCATTCTATCACGAATCTTGACCACCACGTCTGCAGTCTGCTGAACTATTTCTGGTCCAAGTTCCGCTCTTTCTCTGACCTCGTCCCAATGAACTGGTGACCTGCACTTTCTTCCATATAAGGCCTCGTAAGGAGCCATACCTATTGATGATTGGAAGCTGTTGTTGTAAGTGAACTCCACTAGAGGTAGTCTAGACTCCCAAGTTCCTTGAAAATCAATCGTACACGCTCGCAACAAGTCCTCTAAAATCTGAATCACTCGCTCAGACTGGCCATCTGTCTGCGGGTGAAAAGCTGTACTGAAAAGCAGCTTTGTCCCCATGGCTGCATGTAAGCTCTTCCAGAAGGACGATGTGAATCTCGGGTCCCTGTCGGACACAATTGAAACTAGGAATCCATGCAGACGGACTATCTCCTTGATATAAAGCTCCGCATACTGCTTCATGGAGAAAGTCGTCTTCACTGGCAAGAAATGCGCTGACTTGGTGAGTCGTTCCACTATAACCCAAATAGCATTAAAACCTCTGACTGATCTAGGCAACCCAACCACAAAATCCATAGTAATATTCTCTCATTTCCACTCTGGGATCGGGAGTGGCTTAAGCATCTCGACTGGCCTCTAATGCTCTGCCTTCACCTGCTGACAATTGAGGCATTCTGACACAAATCGGCGGATGTCTCTCTTCATCCCTGGCCACCAATACAAAATCTGGAGATCCTTATACATCTTGGTACCTCCTGGATGGATAGAATACGGAGATGTGTGTGCCTCTGTCAAAATATCCTGTCTGATCGATTCACCACTAGGCACCCACACTCTACCTCTGTATCTCACAATCCCATCTGACACTGTATAAAGAACACTGCCCTTTGCCTCATCTTTCAGTCTCCATTTCTGTAGCTGCTCATCTGAAGACTGTCCTGCCCGGATACGGTCTAGCAAATCAGATTTGACTGTCAGATTAGACAGCCTAGGAGCTCTGCCCTCACGATAAATCTCTAGACCAAACTTCTGAATCTCAGACTAAAGAGGTCTCTGCACTGACAACTGCCACCTTCCTGCTCAATGCGTCTGCGACAACATTAGCCTTTCCCGGATGGTAGCTAATTTCGCAGTCGTAATCCTTCACCAGCTCTAACCACCATCTCTGTCTCATATTCAGCTCTTTCTGCGTGAAGAAATATTTGAGACTCTTATGATCGGTGAAAATCTGAAATTTCTCGCCGTATAGGTAGTGTCTCCAAATTTTCAGTGCGAAGACAACGGCGACTAACTCAAGATCATGCGTCGGGTAGTTCTTCTCGTGCACTTTCAACTGCCTGGAAGCATAAGCTATGACCCGACCCTGCTGCATCAATATTGCGCCTAACCCGAGCTTAGATGCATCGGTGTATAACACAAAGCTCTCCTTGCCCTAATGGCATGGCTAGCACCGGCGCAGAAATAAGAGCTTGCTTCAACGTATCGAAGCTCTTCTAACATTCATCACTCCACACAAATTTGGCATTTTTCTAGGTTAGTGAAGTGAGTGGCACTGCTATGGACGAAAATCCCCGAATGAACTTACGGTAGTAACCGGCTAAACCCAAAAAGCTGCGGATTTCTGATGCATTCTTCGGTTCAACCCAATCCTTAACGGCTGCTACTTTTGCTGGATCCACTTCAATGCCACTAGGTAGACACTATATGCCCCAAAAACGCTACTTTCTGCAACCAAAACTCGCACTTACTGAACTTCGCATATAACTTGCGACTCTGCAAAACCTGCAACACTGTCCTCAAATGCTGGCTATGCTCTTCATGGCTCTTCGAGTATATGAGAATATCGTCAATAAACACTATGACGAACTGATCAAGGTAGGGCTGAAATACTCGATTCATGAGGTCCATGAAAATTGCTGGAGCATTCGTCAATCCAAATGGCATTACTAAGAACTCGTAATGGCCATACCTGGTCCTGAAGGCCGTCTTGTGAAAGTCTGCATCCTTCACCTTCAGCTGGTGATACCCTGATCGAAGATCTATCTTTGAGAACACTGTAGCTCCCTGCAACTGATCAAACAAGTCTTCGATTCTAGGGAGTGGGTACTTATTCTTGATCGTTACTTTGTTCAGCTCACGGTAATCGATGCACAATCTCATGCTTCCGTCTTTCTTTTTCACAAAGAGCACTGGTGCGCCCCACGGTGAGAAACTAGGGCGGATAAACTCCTTGTCTAAGAGCTCCTGAATCTGCTGCTTAAGTTCTAACATCTCTGCCGGAGCTAATCTGTACGGTGCCTTAGAGATTGGCACTGTGCCTGGCATGAGATCGATTGCAAACTCCACCTCTCTATCTGGTGGAAGGCCTGCGACGTCGTCTGGAAAGATGTCTGGGAAATCTCTGACTACTGGCACCCCTGATACAGAAGGAGTGGGCACGTCCAGTGCTGAGATAATGCTGGCCAAGAAGGCCTGACACCCCTTCATAATGAGTCTCCGTGCCTGCATGCAAGAGATCACGCGCGGGAAACTCCTCCATCTGGCTGGCTCAAAAAGAAACTGCTCCATGCCCAATGGTCTGACTAACACTGATCTCTTCTGAAAGTCGATAAGAACTCTGTTCTTAGTCAGCCAGTCCATTCCCAATATGATGTCGAATTCTGGCATCGGCAATAGGATTAAATCTGCATATACTAGGTGGCCATGCAGTTCTAGATCGATATCTCTGACCACACTAGTAGCTAACAGCTCTTCCCCTGATGGGACTGTCACTGAAAAGTTCACGTCTAGGTCAATGGACTTGAGGTCCAAATGATTAGCAAAAGTCTCCGATATGAAGGAGTGAGTGGCTCCTGAGTCTATCAGTGCAGTTGTGGGTAATCTCTTAATAAAAATGTTTCCTGAGATGCGTTAGCACATCACAAAACTTGTATCCCCAACATACAAACAGTAACCTAAAGCATAATAGAACTCAATATCCCAAGTCACACAAAATATTACTAGCACACTAATAATCCCAAGCAAAATTCCCACATGCATGGCAAAATAATACTGAGTTTAGGTAGAAAAGTTTACCAGTCAGTAAAGTGGTGTCTGGATCCGCCTCCTGTGCGTGCATGGCGAATACCCTGCCCTGGGTTGGCTGCTTCCACTGCGGGCACTCCTTCACAATGTGGTCACTGGATCCGCATTTGAAGCATTTGCCTGATCCGTACAAACACTGGCCCCTATGCTGACGATTGCACTTTGGGCACACGGGGTATTCTGGTTTCTGAGGGACTCCCTGCTGCTGGATTGGACCCTTGCCCTGCGGCGGTCCATGATACTGCTTCTTCCCTGGCGGCCCCTGGGGAGGCCTCCTATTCTGGGGTCGCTGATGCTGCTGCTGCTGGTACTGCGGAGCCTGATAGGGCCTCTTGCCCTGCCTGTCAGCCTCAATATCTCGTTGGTCTTGCTCTGCCGCCAGCGCTCTAGATACGGCGACTGAATAAGTAGTAGGGCCAGCTACCCTCACATCACGGCGCAAGATCGGCCGCAGTCCATCCATGAAATGCCTCAGCTTTGCTTGGGCATCATTCGCAATGAGGGGTACGAAGTAACACCCCCTCTCAAACTTTCTGACAAAATCTGCCACACTACCGTCTCCCTGTCTCAGCGTCATAAATTTCCTGGTCAGACGAGAGCGTACTTCTTCAGTGAAGTATTTGGCGTAGAACACCTCTTTGAATCCGTTCCACGACAAAGTCTGCAAGTTTACTGCCACTGATGCACTCTCCCACCATAATCTAGCATCCCCAGACAGCAAGAATATAGCACATCTGACCCTGTCAGCGTCAGTCAGCTCCATAAAGTCAAATATTACCTCGATGGACTTGATCCATCCCTCAGCTACCATCGGGTCAGTAGTACCCGAAAACTCATTCGGACTCATACTCCTGAACCTCTCATATACTGCCACTGGTCTAGGCCTCTCCTTGGGGCCTACAGCAGTCTGGTTCCTCGCAAACTGTGCGAAGAATTGAGTCATTCCTGCCAGCATCTGTGCTTGCATATCTGGCGGTGGAGGTGGAGGATTGGCTCTCTCCTCATTTCGGGTCTCTCGATCCTCTTCCCTTGCCTCTCGGTCAACCCCATGTCTAGGAGGCATTCTGTCCCATCAATTACCCAACACGTAAGCCCACTATGCATGAACATGATATCAATGACATAGGACGCACGCAATCTAAACTCAAAACATGGATATGCTGCATTCATGATTCAATGCTTACTACATACATAATGCAAAAATTAAAACTTACAGACTTGAGGTGTGACTTCGAGAGCTTCTTGCGACTGGCAGTAGGCATAACCCTTTACAGGAACACCGCTCTGATACCAACTGTAGCGTACCGTACTTTTACCGTTCAAAATTTGCGGAAAAATTTAAAATTTTCTTAAACATAACATAACCTTCAAAGTTGCCATAAAATATCTCAACCAAGTCCCCCATAAGACATGGTTGCTCAAAATAACTTCAATAAAATTTGCTCACAAAAGGTTTGCTCAAAGTGTTTCCCTCAAAACATGAAAGCAGAGTAAATTAACATTTGCATTAAAACATAAACATTGCGGTCCTCGGGTTAGCCTCCCGCTCAGTCCAAGCCTGCCCCTTGGTCGCCACCTGCTGTCTCCTCATCAACATACTCACCTGCATCGATTAAGTCTAGTGAGTCTAAAGACTCAACACGTATACACTGGGAAATAACGAGTACTACATAATAAAACCGCATGCAACTTTAAAAATAGAACATACATACTTGAACTTGAATTTAACATGCTTGAAACTTGAACATCGTGAGCTTAACTTAGACGTGCCATCAACATGAGCTTTTCTTAAACATTATCGTAACATAAACTTGAGCGTATAAAGCATAATTTTGCGTAGAAGCATGTTTCAAAGTAAGTGACCCATAAAATAATAAGGCCTGATCAGACACACCACAGTACTGGGCTGACAGGGACGTATCCACTGCCGCATACATAAGATCCCCGTTCATAAGTTTAACGGGTGGATTGGTCCCTGTTCATAAGTTTAACACTTTCCAATCCCGATTTGAACCCGTTCATAAGTTTAACGGGGCGGAGAGGTCCTCGGCCACGTTCACCGACTTCCAAACCCATTCATACATTTGGTCACAAAGGAATTAGCTAACCTCAAAACTTTAAAATGTTTTCTTTTGCATGTCATCGTACTTACTTCGCGTTGAGGGATTCGTTGATCTCGTTTAGGGCCGTTGCTGCAACATGCTAACTTGAGCTCAAAAGTTTAACTTGTGTGACTTAGACGTAATCATCATGCCAATACCTAAGCTCAATCGCTTACTTAGGGCATGCTAAAATTCCCATGACTCGACCATGTCAATCAGTGCACTAAACAAAGGCATCAACCTCAAAGCATACATCAATATTTTTCCCAAAATAAGCAGTACACGGACCCCGTGCCTGGGTCCGTGTAAGGGTCCGGGTAGGTTCGGTAAAATGTGTGCGAAGGAAAAAGGGAAGGCACGGACCCCGTGCCTGCCTCCGTGTACGGGTCCGTGTCGACTCGCTAAAGCCATACTCTGAAAAAAGGGGGACACGGACCCCGTGTAAAAGTCCGTCAAAGGGTCCGTGTACCTACGTAAGTTCGACACCAAAAATAAAATAAAGGCACGGACCCCGTGTCAGGGTCCGTGTGCAGGTCCGTGTGTCCTCGATTTTTCTGCACCTGCTAGAAAACTTATGCAATGTCTATTCACCCAATTTGACACTTAAAGGATGTGATTCAACACCTTAAGACTCTTCTTAGGACACCATAACATTGCACCAAAACTCGTACAAACTGCCTCAAAACACGACGTCCACTCTACTACCCAATGCAACACAAAATACGGCAATTGACATCAAATCGATTTCCTACGACTTCCCACTAGTTCAAGTGCCTAACGATATGAAACGCAACCTCAAAAATACTCCAAACATCATTACCAATATATCTATACGCAGCAACAATCACCCGTCGATCTCCAACGAAGCCTGCAACACAAAAAATTCAAGAACACATCAATATCATAAAATTTCTGAAAACGCAGTTTGAGCAGTCCCACGAAAAACGCCATAACTCACTCAATTTTTGTCCAAAAATTTCGAATCATATATCAAATCGAAGGCATCAAAAAGTTCTAGATTTTTCGTGTTGAAAGTTTTCTCAAAATCCCGACTGAAAAATCGCAATATTTGAAAAGACAGTAAAAACGAATTTTTGATATTCAAAACTACTTCAAAATACGTCCAATACAATTTCTGCTCAAACTACTACGAATCATTCACATGTTTTCACACAAAACGCATCAAAATTCATACTATGACAAGATCGATGCAGCAAGAACAGAATATACGTGCCTTTTTATGTCAAACGTTACCGAAACGGCGTCACCGAAGCGGAGATAGAAGCGAGGTTGATCCGGGGCGATTGTGGCGCTAAAATTCTTGAAGAAAACTCAACAAAACTTGCTGGAAATTGTTAGAGAAGGGGGCGGCTGCTATGGGGAGAAGAACCTTAAAATTTCTTCTCTCCAAAAATATAAAACTTGAATGGATTGTTTGTGTGTGTTGTGCGATTATAGGTGTGTGTAGAAGTGTGTAAAGCGTGTAGTGTGTGTGTGTGTGTCGCGTGAGTTAGTGGGGGATTTAGGGAAATAAATTGCTTAAAAAATAAATTAACCACCAATTAAAAGTTAATCAAACACTAACTCAAAATTTCTTGGAATCAAAATACACATTAATTTTTAAATAGCTCCTTAATTAAAATAACACCCACACAATGCAAAGTTTAAAAGTTTTAAACTCTCAAAATTACTAAATAAGTGATTTAAGCTTAAAAATGCTAAAACTCAATAAATTATTTAAAACGTCCCAAACTTAGCTTAAAAATAAAATACCACATTTTAAACTTGCCAAAATCGTCGCCGGTCTTTTCTTCAATCCCGCCTTGAATGATCGTCCTGAAACATGAAACTTGAAAGACATTTTAACGTGCATCACAATAAACATGACTAATTTAAAATAATACATTTAAATAAATTATGCATGGCTAAGAAAATCATTTTAAATTAAATAACTGATTTAACAAATAAATAATGCATGGGTTTTACGTGTACGAATTTGGGCTCTACAAAAAGCTTTAAAATTCCTTCGAAGCTTATAATTTAGATTTGCGAAAGATTTGTCCATCTGAATTGGAATCCGAGTGCAGTACCGAGTTCCTAGCGACGACAGCTACAACTGGACGTAAGTTGTGTTACGTTTTGACATAATTTGAGATTATGATATTGGGGGAATTATGATTTGAGTGATATATTGTGTTCTGGGTATACTGATCAGTATATAATTGAAGTCAGATCGAAGAACGGACTGTAGTATGTAATTGTTATGATTTTTCTGAACTGATATGATCGAGATAGTACAGATTTGGGATTATAATCCGTTATTATTGAAGATTATGATTCGTATTAATATCGATTAGGAGTTGTGGTATTATATCTGTGATGTTGAGATTGACGGGGTTACCGAGACGGTATTGTTCTGTCCGTCGAAACATCAGTAGATTGATTTTGATCAGATTATGTTTGATTTGAGTATTGATCAGAACAGTTCTTGAATTGAGTTATACATTGATACAGTGTATTCGATATTGTTATTGCCAGATTGATTTGATAGGCAGGGAGTTCGAGACTTCGACAGAGCCAGATCGACAGAACGAAACGAAAGGTATAAATTGATGTTGATGCGGGATTGCACAACTCTAGTTAGATTTGACTGGAGTTTCCCAAAATCACGTACTTCATCTTATTGCATTGATATTTGCAATTGATGTGATTGTTATCTTTGGTCTATTGATTTATGTATTGAGTCATAGGCTGATGCGCCTAGTCGTAGGCAATTGATCTCGTGACAGAGGGGCCTGATAGTGATAGAATAGTCGCAGGGCCATTGCACATTGTCACAGAGGTTCGGCGAGATATGCCAGGGCTAATGTGACTAGTCTTAGGACTGAACCGCTAACACCGGATGTTTGGTCATATCGATGTGACTTAGAAGAAGAGCGAATTCTATTTCAGATATTCGGTATAGCTAGGACCAAAGTCCGTAATAAGAACGTACCGTCACCACGACCGAGGGAGTAGGTGAGAGATTGTTACGTTCTCATTCAGATCGGGATCCCTAGATTAGGATGAGTCGAGTCAGAGTCTAAGAGTCACAGAGGGTGATTCAGAGTTTGTATTGATTCATGTTTCTGATTTTGATACATGTTATGAATATTTGTTTCATGCTGTTATATCTGTTTATATGAAATGCATGTATACATGATTCATACTGGGAATGTAATTCTCACCGGAGTTATCCGGCTGTTGTCTTGTTTGTATGTGTGCTTGACAACAGGTGGGACATGATCAGGATCAGGAAGAGGATGAGCGATTTAGTTAGCGTGGAGATCCAGGCCCAGAAGCAGAATAGGATTCAGCACTGGATATATAGTCGTTGAACCTAGTTGAGATAGAGACATATAGTACATGATTGTACTTTGACTTTGACATGTATATCAGATAGATTACTGTTACGTTTCCGCATTTATAATTTAAAAAGAGAAAAAATTAGTCCCACTTTTCTTAATTGTTATATTTGACATTAATAATGATTAAGACATGAATTAGCGTCCGGGTCCCCACAAGAAGGCGGAGGAAAATTATGCTAAAATTCTGAACAAGAGCATTGTGAAAGAGAGGGGATTTGACCTGAGCTTCCCACGAATCGAAATTGGATTAATGCTTACTGCTAGGCATTGGGAGGAGTTTGGCAAGCCACCACAGGATGCGGTCATTTCGTTGGTACGAGAATTTTTTGATAACCTTAAGGTTAAACATGATCACTTGAAAGTTTTTGTGCGAGGAAATATGGTAGCTTTTGATTCTCATGCCATCAACATGATGTATGGTATCCCTCCAGTCACGCATGATGAATATGAAGAATATCGGACCGAGGAAGTTGATTATAATAATATTCTTCAGACTATTTGCATTGAGGGAGCGGAGTGGCGAATGAGAGACAATGTGCATTTAAGCCTAGCAAAATATGATCTGAAAAATTTTGCCAAAGATTGATATTCCTTCATTTCGGCTAGGATTAAGCCTACTGACCATACTACTACCGTCATCAAGGAGAGGGCAATCCTGACTTTTTTGCATCATAACGGGAAAGACGATTGATTTAGGTCAATTGCTTTAGAACTCAATACTAGATTATGCAAAAGGTAACTCTCCTAGTGGACTCATCCATCATTCTCTTATCACAGACCTATGCCATTATGCGGGAGTGACTTGGGCAGCAAATGAAGAATTGTTGAAACCAAAAAATGCCATTGTGGTAATTCAACCACATAGGTCACTGACATCTGATCAACAAGATACACGTGAAGCTCAGAGAGAATTCAACAGAAGAGCTGCTGAAAGACGTGCCCATGCTCAGGCCCAACAACAACAAACACAACCGCAACCAAGAAATGTGCGAGATAGATTAACTCATTTGGAAGAAGAGATGCGCCAACAACACCAAGAAGTGGACGAGTTTCGGTTTAGGACCGATACATTCATGGATTATATGATAGATTTCACGTCTGTCTTGGCTCAACAATTTCCATCAGCTTCCACAACCTCCGCAATGGCCGCCCGCATATGATCCGCCGGAGTACCACCCACCACAAGAAGGAGCATATGATGAGGATGGCAATAACCACTGACGGTCATTGCCCTAGGTATGTGTATTCCCCTAACTTTAACGATCATTTATATCGAGGGCGATGCACATATTTAAGTTTGGGGGAGATTTATTTATATTTGCTTGTGTTTTTGTAGTGTCATTTAGTTTTATTTGAGTGTTTTATTTATTGTGTATTTGTAGTGTCATAACCATGAAAATTTTTGAAATGGCCAATGATTAACAAAATTTGTGTATTGAGAAGAAATGTCATGTATTTATTCATGTTCATCAATCAATTGGAATATTTAGAGAACAATCATGAGATTTGGTAAGTTTGAGACTTATAATTTCTAAACAACTCTGTGATTTTCATTTGACATTGAAATAAATTTTTGCAAACACCTAAATGATTGAGGCAATCTTTGATTTTATTTGGGCCTATTTATATTATTCATAAATATTCATTTGAAGCCTTCTTGAGCCTATATGAGAAAAGAATTGTGTTCTTGAAATTTCTTGGAAGCCAAGCACTTTTCTTTTGAATATATATGTATTTGGTTGATGCATTGAGACACTATTTTTCACGATGATTAGATTCTACTATGTATTGATGAATTGAGATTTTGTCTAGAACTATCCAAACAACACTCTAGGTGAAATATGGACAACTTATGATTTAGGAATGATTTAGGTGATTTTTTTTTATCGATTGAGCCTTTCAAGCCACCAAATAAAAATAATTTATCATTTTTCACCTCTTTGAGCTTATATGAATTCGAATGGCACATGTAAATATGTGTAAAAGACCCTCATTCGATATCTTTTCAAATATCTCACACTTACCACCCCGTTGAATATCTTAAACATTACTTTCCTACCTTATCAAGGGAGTAAGAATTCAAAGGATTAAAAAAAATATTGAAATTCTCCTACAAAAGAAAAGTTCGATGAAATGAATTAAAAAAATGGAGATAAAAGAAAAAAGTGGAGTTTGCAAAATAGATAAAAATTCAACTTACTCCCTTATTTGAATTCCAAATCTTCATTTGTAGCCATGAGCCAAGGCCTAACATTACAAGCATTGCAAATCCTATTGACCAAGTCATAATTGTCCAATATACTAGTGGAGAGGGATTGGGAGGATCAAGCCTATGGACAATCGATAAACACTTACATTGAGTACGAATCTTGATCAATTTTACACACAGCTCATTGCATCAAATATTTATTGGGTAGTCCTTTCTTGAATAAATATTGCTTTGAACCCAATTTTTACCGAAAAAGACCTCTTGATTGTGTTTGTAAAAATTGAAATCAATTGAGAATGTTTTGAAACATGAGTTGAAGAGATTATAAGTTTAGAAAATTAACCGATTTCATGATTATATCTGAATAAAAAATTGATTGGATTGTTTTGACTTGTCATATATTGAATAATGAATGCATGAAGAGTTAATTAAATTATCTTGAGGCCAAGTTCTTTAAAGCATTTCATGACTTATTTGTTTGTGTTGTTTTGTTTTGCTCGGGACTAGCAAAATCCTAAGTTTGGGGGAGTTTAATAAGTGCAATTTATTGCACTTTTATTACTTGTTTTTACCTTGGAACTTTATGATTCTTGAGCAGGTTTTATGTGATTTGTTATTGTTTTTGTTGTTGTAATTTGGAAGTTTAGAATGAGAGTTTGGAGTATTAAAGTATTGAATTGGAAAGTGCAAAAGATAGAAAAATACAGAGGCCATATCGCACCCGCGTTCATCTTTACACCGCACCCGCGGTGTCACACCGCACCTGCGCTAAAATCCATACGGCACCTGCGCGCGCACACCAGAACCAACACCGCACCCGCGGTGTCCTCTTGACCGTACCCGCGCTCCTTACAAGACAGAGTCCGGAAAATCTGTATTTTTGTGTGTTGCGCATGGAAGTCCAAGATTTTGGTGTGCTGCGAATTGAGGCTTGTCTGGACTATAAAAAGACATCATTTACTTACCATCTAGGGTATTTGGAGCCAAGGAAGGAGTAGAGGTGGCTGCTAGAGGATTGAAGATCCAAGTTCATCAAGTTGTTGGGAAACTTTTTGCACAACTTCGGGGACGGAATCAACACTTCAAACTCTTGTTCTAAGTTCTTCTTTCTTTTATTTTTCAGTTGATATGTCTTGTTTTAAAACCATGTTTTGTTGTTTTGCTTGTGTTATTATGAATTAATTTTTATTTCTAGAGGAAAGATGGAACAAAACTAAAAATCATGTGTTAGAATCTGTGAACTAAGTTATTTAAGTTCTTCATATTTTTAATTTGTATTGTTCTATTCTTAATGCTTTCAATTTATTGACCATAATTTGAATAATTTATATGTTTACAATTTATCACTCGGAAAAGGAAATTATAAACAAGAAATGAAAAATACATCAATGATATTTATAGAGTTCGGGAGGGCCTATAATGCTATCGAAGCTCATAAAGAATCTAGTGCTTGATGTGTTATTTATTTGTAGATTGTTGATGGGAACGTTGCAATCCATTTTTAGATAATTACAGTCTACTTAACACTCGGGAGAGGAAGTAGATAATTATAGGATTCTTGGCTAATGAATTAGAAGGATTTTTATAACATAGCTACAAGAAATTACACATGGTGGACAGTTGCGTGAAATCAGACCTCTAGATCTTTTATTCCATTGTTAATTGCTATAAATTGGTGTTACATTTAAATTCATTTTCAATTTAGTTATTCTTGCAAACAAATCTTTTAATTGATTATTCTAAATAAATTCGAGACTATTTTAAGCACAAGTACTAATATACACTTATATACACATTCCTCGTGGGATCGACACTTGTACTCAAAAATACATTTTACTATAACTTGACGTCGTGCGCTTGCGAGCAATCAAGAAAACACGCAGCAGCAATCCAAGAAGTTTACTTTATTTTTTTTATCATTTTCTATTTTTTTAGTTCTTGCAATAAATTCTTGTTTCTTTGCGATTCGTTCTTGCTTAATCCCTTGAATTTTCTTGCATGGTGTGCATAATTAAAAAAAAATGGAAGGTTGGTAGTTTGCAAACCCGTATTCCAGTACCTAACAATTCCAACATAACTACTGAAATTAGCAGACAATTTTAGCATGGTCAAGTTCAGCAGCCAAGATTCAGCAGCTAGAATTTAGCATCCAAAGTTCAATAGCTGGAATTCTGCAGACAATCTTCAGCACTACGAATTCAGCATTCGAGGAATTCATCAGCGCGAGATTCTAGCAGACCACTCAATGGTCAGCTGTTGATTCTGATCCAAACTCATAACTGAAGAATTGAACTCAAAATCTGGCACATAATGTCCATTAATTGGGAGCATAAAAGTCATATTTTTAACAATAAATACCACATGAATCTCTGAGTTGGTATTACACAAAAAATTTGCATCATATCAATTAAAATCCGAGTAAGGGAGTAGATGTATTTTCGAGCAAAAATTAGTAGTGAAGAAATATTATTTTTTAGATTTCCACCGAAACTTTGTTAGAAATTTACTTTAAGTGGGTTTTTTATTTTAACTTGTTACTTCTGATTTAAAACAAATAGCATGGATATTATGTGTGTAGAGTCTTATTCTTAAAAACTGCATATTTGAAGCACTGAAATTATGAACAAGTGGTAAGAAAATATATTCAAAACATTACAGATTACCGATTATCGATTATTGTCTCACCTTTTAGAAAATTAAAATATGGAGTACTGATATCAGTTAGCCATGAAATTCTTAATATGTTTGTCGAGCTGAAATGTATGACCTTTGAAACAAAGCACTTACCAGCAGCATGAAAATGACTTATGCAAATTTTTCTTGGACTATTAAATTGAATTTATTCTACCTTGAAACAATGAATTCATATGAAACTCGTCCTTATATCATGCCTCATAATTTTATCCTTAGAAAAAGATGAAACCAAAAGCCGAATACACATATCCTAGGGAGTACATATGTGAATAAAAATAGCACTTGCGAAAGAAAATTTTTTGCAAAAAAAATCTTTTCTAAAAAGTAGATATAAGGTGGGAGGGCCAAATAAAAAATACAATCTTATTTTTAAGCTAAAAAGAAGAGAATGTAAGGAGCTAAAGGACAGCGGATGCAAAATCCGCTAGTGCGTTAATTAAAATGAGCGATGTACTCCCTTCTTATTGATCATCCTATATGTTCCTTGGTATAGCTTATTTGAGTCATGATTTACACATATGAAGTTCTAATGATTTCTGAATGCGGGTTGGTAAATAATGGACAGAGTAGTGTGTGAAAGAGATTCTTATACCAACATGTAGATTGAGTTACTTGAAAATTTTGACAATTAATAATCTATTTGAACTGCATGATTCTGGAAACAGCATAGCACTCACACATGATCACGTTCAATGCAGAAATGTAGTGTGTAAATGTAACGTCCCGAAAAATTGAAGATCCACGTGAACCACGTACATGCAAGTTATCAAATCTCTTTGGTATTTTATTAAATTGTTTTAAAGCACTAAATGTATGTTTATTTAATTAATTTGTGTTTAATTATTTTTATGTATTTTATGCATAATTCATGCATGATAGGATTTAATTCTCGAAATTTTAAAAGTTCACGCATTAGGATTTCTAGGTGCATTTCACGTTCGAACGAGAGTCGGAGACCGGAAAATTTTCAGGAAATTATTTTTTATTACACGAGTTATTTTTATAAATTAATTTAAATCGTTTTTAGGGTATTTCAAAAAAGGAAATTTTTGGGTATTTTTTACCGCATGGTTTTATTTTTAATGGTACGCAATTTTTATCGAATCAGGGGACGTTTTGAAGTTTCGGCTTATATTTTCAAAATCTTTTCAACACGAAATATTATTCGACAGTGCGTTTGGATTTAATGGGCCTACTTTTAAGCTTGTTGGGCTTAAAACCCTTTTCAAATCCTTAATTATCATATTAGGGCCCATTAATTATTTGATTAACTACCTAATTATTATAAAGTAAACCCTTAAACTCCCGTAACCCCCCACATCCGATATACATCCCTTTCCCTTCAGATTACTCTCGGTTTCAGAACTCGGCAGCTGAAAGAATCGGCTTCCTTCTTGTTCTTGCAAAGAAAGCTTCAACCGGGTCTCCATTGCATCGTTCTTGTTCTTCAATCGTTAAGGCACGCATTGTACTCTAGTTTTTGCATCTCATACACCATATACATGTTGTTGTGTGACTATTCTGTAGTAAACTCTCGATCCCACCAAGAATATGAAAGATTTTCGGTTTTGTTCATATGCTGTTTTCTTTTAAATGTTACTCACGTTTTTCATTCGGTTGGTGCAAGGGGTCTGCTGTAGGGTGTGTTCGAAGGCTGTTATCACCGTAGAGAGTGGAGTGGAAGGCTGAAAACAAGATCAACACCACATTTTGTAAGGATGGTCTCGGTTCTTGTTTTTATTCGGTAATGGGTTTGATCGGTGTATGGGGGATTCGCCTGCGCATGGGTTCGATCCCAGCCATATTTCAGACCTTGTAGACTCTAGTGAGAAGTCAGGAAGGAGTCATGTATGTCTGGTTGAGGGAGAAACCGATCCTCGGAAGCATGGCGTGAATCGAGAGAGATATGGTAGTTTCGGCTGGTTTTATGTGCAGCGGCCTTTGCTTGGGTTTTGGCTTAGTTTAGAAGGGTAGTTAGGTTCCTAATGGTGAGTTTTAATGGTTGGACAGGTGGTTGTAGAAGGGAGGACCGAAAGAATTATGGTTTGGGGGCCATGTGATGTAATGGGATTTTAGGACAGGGGTGGCCGAGAGTTAGGTGGATTTCTGTAAATTTCAGCCGTGTGTTTAGGGGCTAATTACATGGGTTTAGGAACATTTTAGTGTTTTTAAGGTATGGTAAAAAGTTGGGAAATTTTCAGGTGAGTTTCGAGTCGATTCGGATTAAAATCGGGACTCCGGTCCAAGTTTTAAAACAGATCGATTAAATTTGGTTTTAGGCTCGAATTTATGTCTAGGAATATTTTTAAAAATGTTTTGGGACATTTTAAGGAGATTATTAAGCTTCGGGTCAATTTTAGAAGTCCAGGGTTGAAACGAAAATTTATGGGTTTCTAGGGGCAAAATGGTCATTTTGCACCCGGGGTGAGAGTTTGGTCCTTGCAGCGCCCTGAGCATAAATTCATGATATTTAAAATGTTCATGCATCATGTTCATGATTTTTACGCAATTATGATAAATACAGTGCATGCTTGGTTTAAAGAAAAAGTTACGCATATGCATGTTTTTATTAAGTGATGAAAATGATGATATTTTTGAAAGATGAGAATTGGTTGTGACTGACGATATATATGTATACGATTACATGAGATATGATGAGCTGAGGCCCGGTCTCAGTGGGCGGGTAATGCTGTCGCTGATGTCCCCCGCCGCCGAGTACCACGGTTTTATAATAGATCCATCGATAGAGCTTATACAATAGAGCTGATACGAAAGTCACAACTAATGAATTCAATTCAATTAAAAGAAAATGTTTAAGTTTATGATGACACGATGAGCTGTCTTGACACGTATATGATGATATGAGATGACATGATTTGACACGACATGATTTTATACGACACATTTACGAATATGATGACATGAGATGACATGCTTTGACACGATATGATTTTACATAACACGTTTACGTTATGATTTTAAGTTCATGAAATATATGTTGAGTATGATATTTTTCACTGCTGTGTGCTATGTATATGTAATTGTTATTCCTGGTACAGGTGTGTTGAGTCTTTAGACTCACTAGACGTGTGTGATGCAGGTGAGCTTCATGATGAGGAGACTGGAGGTACCGAACTCTGAGTAGGCAGGTCTGGTGCGGTGACATGACCCGAGGACCACATGTTTTCCGCATTACGATTTATGAGATTGATAGGAGATGAAAATTTTTATACGTTGAGGATTTTAAGATTTTACTCATTTATGTTTACGCATGATTTTTGGATGAGTTTAAGTTTTTTTAAAAAAAAAATATTTCGCACTTTTAAAAACGAGTCGACATTTCAGTAAACTTCAAGGAGTATGCGATAATTTATGTTTTTCGTTGATTGATGAGAAGTACGTCAGAGATTCAACGAGGCATGAATGAAAGTCATGAAATCATCATTGAACTACTTTTTTTTTGTTTTTTCTTGTAACTTATTTTCCTCGACTAAATCTAGAAATTATAAAGTAGGAAAAGCCATAAATAAATAGTTGAAAATAAAAGTGAAAAACTAAAATATTTTAAGATAACTGTGTTTGATAAATAAATTATTCTAATACTAGGAAAAAATACATTGTCCATAAAAATTTGAGTTTTACCAAAATACTGTAGTCATTTTCGAAGAATTACAATTAGCAGGAAATCAGCTTGTGGATTTGGATTGTACTGAGTAGAAGCATAAACAAATTTTGATGTTAAGAAATCAAAAAAAAAAAAAAGGACTTGTGAAGAATCACTTTTCTCTGGAGATGCAAATACTCCCTGTATAAATAAACAAAAAAAATTGGCCGAATTAATTTATCCCTGTTGTGAAAAAGTAAAAATTTATGGTAAAAAGTAAAAATCTCAAACTCTCAAAATTTACTAAACTACACACTTTATAATATTTTTCTCTCTACTCAATTGTGATTTTCTTCACAAATGAGAGATCTATTTATAGGAAATCTTTACAAATAATCCAAAAATAAAATACATCATTACCTACATCATCACACACTAATTTTCAATATTTACAACTCTTATTTTCAACATTCAAATATTCAACATTCAAATATTCAATACTCACATTTTAAATATATTTTTCAACACTCCCCCTTGTGATGATGATCATAATGATTGTCTTCATTACGTGTTTTTATACTGCCTCGTTAAAAACCTTACTAGGAAAAACCCATTGGGATAAAAACCATAGTAAGGGAAAAAGAGTGCAGTCACGTAAACTCCCCCTCATGTTGACACGAACAATTCTTCACAAATTTCGTAGATTGCGCATCCCAATATTATATATGTGCTTTCTGAATATTGACGTAGGAAGTGCCTTTGTGAAGAGATCTGATGAGTTTTCACTTGATTGAATGTGACGAACATCAATATATTTATTCTTCTCTAGCTCCTTAGTGAATGCGAATAACTTAGGAGGAATATGTTTAGTTCTGTCGCTTTTTATGTATCCTTCTTTCATTTGAGCAACACATGCAGCATTATCTTCATATAGTATCACAGGCTTCTCATCAGATGATAATCCGCATGAAATTTGGATATGTTGGTCATTGATTTTAACCACACACATTCACGACTTGCTTCATGTAGTGCAATAATCTCGGCATGATTTGATGAAGTTGTTACGAGCGTTTGTTTCTGAGAACGCCAAGATATTGCAGTGCCTCCACGAGTAAATACATATCCAGTTTGGGAACGTGCCTTGTGTGGATCAGATAAGTATCCAGCATCAGCATAACCAATTATACTTGGATTAGCATCTTTTGAATACAAAAGTCCCAAGTCTGTCGTTCCTCGTAGATAACGGAATATATGTTTAATTCCGTTCCAGTGTCTCTTTGTTGGATATGTGCTAAATCTTGCCAACAGATTCACGGCAAAAGATATATCAGGCCTTGTACAATTTGTAAGGTACATAAGGGCACCGATGGCACTTAGATATGGTACTTCTGGACCAAGAATATCTTCATCATCTTCACATGGACGGAATGGATCCTTTTCTATGTTTAATGATCTAACAACCATTGGAGTACTTAAAGGATTTGCTTTATCCATATTAAAACGTTTAAGGATCTTTTCTGTATAATTTGTCTGGTGAACAAACATTCCACATTCTTTTTGTTCAATTTGTAAACCCAGACAATACTTGGTTTTTCCAAGATCCTTCATTTCAAATTCTTCCTTCAAGTATGACACAACTTCTTGAATTTCTTTATTCGTTCCAATGATGTTTAAATCATCAACATATACAGCAATAATTACGCATCCGGATGTTGTTTTCTTAATGAAAACACAAGGGCATATTGAATTATTTACATATCCCTTTTTCATCAAGTGATCACTTAGTCGATTATACCACATTCGACCTGATTGCTTTAACCCATATAATGATCTTTGTAATTTCACAGAATAACATTCCCTGGGTTTTGAACTTTGTGCTTCAGGCATCTTAAATCCTTCAGGGATTTTCATATATATATTATTATCAAGTGATCCATATAAGTAAGCTGTAACAACATCCATAAGACGCATTTCTAAATTTTCAGATACCGCCAAGCTAATCAAATACCGAAACGTAATTGCATCCATCACAGGAGAATACGTTTCTTCATAATCAATTCCAGGCCTTTGAGAAAAACCTTGTGCAACAAGTCGAGCTTTATATCTTACTATTTCATTTTTCTCATTTCGCTTTCGAATAAAAACCCATTTGTATCCAACAGGTTTTACACCTTCAGGTGTAAGGACTATAGGTCCAAAAACATTACGTTTATTTAGCGAATTTAATTCAACCTGGATGGCATCTTTCCATTTTATCCAATCCTGCCGATTTTTACATTCACCAAAAGATTTTGGTTCATGATCTTCGTTATCATTTATGATGTCGATTGCCACATTATAAGAAAATATATCATCAATTTCATCTATATCTTTTCGGTTCCATATTTTTCCAGTATTAATATAATTGATAGAGATTTCATGATTCTTGTCAGTTTGTGGTTCTGACAGAACATTTTCATCATCATGTGTTTCTTCAGGAACACCATTCTCTATTTTGTGATCATCATGTGTTTCTTCAGAAACGTCATTCTTTATTTTGTGATCATCTTGTTTCTCTATGAATTTTCTTTTTCGAGGATTTTTATCCTTGGAACCGACTGGCCTTCCACGCTTCAGGCGTTTAATGACATCATGAGTATCTTCCATTTGTTTCTTTGGAATTTCAATTCGAGCAGGGGCATTTGCAGCATGTATATATGATTTAGTTACCCCTTTTGTGTCTGCAAATGCATCTGGTATTTGATTTGCTATTCTTTGCAAGTGTACAATTTGTTGTACATCTTTTTCACATTGTTTTGTTCTTGGATCCAGATGTAACAATGATGATACATACCATGTAATTTCTTTTTCGGTATGTTTCTGTTCTCCCCCTAACATTGGGAAGATTTCCTCATTAAAATGACAATCAGCAAAACGTGCTGTGAACACGTCGCCTGTCTGAGGTTCAATATATCGAATGATTGATGGACTATCATAACCGATATAAATTCCAACCTTTCTTTGAGGTCCCATTTTCTTTCGTTGCGGTGGTGCAATAGGCACATACACCATACATCCAAAAATTCTCAGATGAGAAATGTCTGGTTCTTTACCAAATGCAAGCTGCAATGGGGAGTATTTATGATATGCACTTGGTCTGATGCGAATTAATGAAGCAGCGTGTAAAATTGCATGTCCCCATATAGAAATAGGGAGCTTTGTTTTCATTATCATTGGTCTAGCAATCATTTGCAGACGTTTAATCAATGATTCAGCCAATCCATTCTGTGTATGTACATGAGCAACATGATGCTCAACAATGATTCCCATAGACATACAATAATCATTGAAAGTTTGGGAAGTAAATTCACCAGCATTATCAAGTCTAATTTTCTTGATTGTATAATCGGGAAATTGATTCCTCAATTTTATTATTTGAGCAAGTAATCTTGCAAATGCAACATTTCGAGTTGATAATAAACATACATGTGACCATCTGCTGGAGGCATCAATCAATACCATAAAGTATCTGAATGGTCCACATGGTGGATGGATTGGTCCACAAATATCACCCTGAATACGTTCAAGAAACATTGGTGATTCAGTTTGGATTTTGACTGGTGATGGTCTTATAATAAGTTTTCCAAGAGAACATGTTTTACATTGAAACTTATTATTCTGAAAGATCTTCTGGTCTTTCAGTGGATGACCATGTGTATTTTCTATAATTCTTCGCATCATTGTTGAACCAGGATGTCCCAATCGATCATGCCAATTGGTTAATATCGAAGAATTATCAACTACCATGTTTGATTCAATGGGACTTATATGTGTATAATGCAATCCAGTAGGGAGCATTGGTAGTTTTTCAATCACATATTTCTTTCCTGATTTATATGTGATAAGACACATATATTTCTCATTCCCTTCATTCATTGTTTGAGTATCATACCCATGGGAATATATATCATTAAAACTCAACAAATTTCTTTTCGATTGTGGTGAATATAAAGCATCATTGATCAAAAATTTTGTACCATTAGGTAACAAAAATTGTGCTTTACCACATCCTTTAATCAAGTCTACAGGACCTGATATTGTATTCACCGTTGTTTTTGTTGGTTTTAGTTCCAAGAAATATCTTTTATCTCGGAGGATAGTGTGCGTTGTACCACTATCGGGTATGCAAACTTCAGCTTTGCTCATAGCATTTTCCATATTTGAACTTCAAAAAAATATGCAATGAAATAAATTACTTGCAATATATATTTAAATATAACACAAATCATAATTATACAATAAAACATTATTCTATGAATACATGAAAAATAGATTATTGTACATTTATATTCTACCATTATATTGTTCATTTTCAGAGAAATCGTTGAGAAAATCTGCAGCATCAATATTGTTCATTTCTATCCCACCAACATATTGATCATTTCCAGAGAAATCATTCATAAAATCACCAGCATCAAAATGAGTTGAATCACTCAAACGGTCACTGCGTTCAGTGAAGTTGGTCTCCTTTTCTTTCCCCTTTAATGATTCTTTATAAAGTTTACAAAGGTGCTCAGGGGCTCGACAAACTTTGGACCAATGTCCTGGAGTACCACATCTGTAACAAGAACTTTCATATCTTTTTGAGTGCTTCTCATTAACACTTGTATTCTCATGATGCCTTTTCTGTGGATGGTTTGGGACGTTCTTTTGAGATGAGTTATAAAAATAACTATCTCGATTATTTTCAAAACCACGGCCTTGACCACGACCACGGCCAATTCCACGTCCACGTCCACGTCCACGACCTCGACCTCGACCTCGACCAAAACCTTGTCTTTGAATTTGATTTTGGTTTCCAGGTTTAAATTCATTTTTACTTACAGCATTTACTTCTGGAAATGCTGTTGATCCAATGGGTCGGGACTGATGATTTCTCATTAATAGCTCGTTGTTTTTTTCCGCCACAAGAAGACAGACGATGAGTTCAGAATATCTCGCGAATCCACGTACTCTATATTGTTGCTGTAGAGTAATATTTGATGCATGAAACGTGGAAAATGTTTTTTCAAGCATCTTAGATTCTGTGACCTCATGTCCACAAAATTTTAATTGCGAGATTATTCTATACATCGCCGAATTGTAATCACTGACTTTTTTAAAGTCTTGGAATCTCAATGTATTCCATTCATCCCGGGCGGTCGGAAGTATAACTTCTCTTATATGTTCGAATCTTTCTTTTAATCCCTTCCACAAAGCCATGGGATTTTTTTCAGTCAGATATTCACATTTCAATCCATCGTCGAGATGTCGACGCAAAAATATCATGGCTTTTGCCTTTTCTTGTGACGTGCATATGCCATTTTCTTTAATGGTCTCGCTTAGACCCAATGACTCAAGATGCATTTCTACATCTAGAGTCCATGGCATATAATTCGTTCCCGTGATGTCGAGCGCAACAAATTCGAGCTTTGTTAAATTTGACATGGTGGTACTTTTTCTTCTGTTTGGAGCTTGGAAAAGTATGTAGGACTTTTAGAGCTTCGTGCTGATAACGTGTTGTGAAAAAGTAAAAATTTATGGTAAAAAGTAAAAATCTCAAACTCTCAAAATTTACTAAACTACACACTTTATAATATTTTTCTCTCTACTCAATTGTGATTTTCTTCACAAATGAGAGATCTATTTATAGGAAATCTTTACAAATAATCCAAAAATAAAATACATCATTACCTACATCATCACACACTAATTTTCAATATTTACAACTCTTATTTTCAACATTCAAATATTCAACATTCAAATATTCAATACTCACATTTTAAATATATTTTTCAACGATCCCTTTATATATCAACCGAACAAAATTCTCTAATTCAATTAATTAAACATAATTTGGATTTAAAAAACATATATATATATATATATATTGTGAGGATGGCTTGGCATGCATTTTGGATCAGGGCCCTTGTTTGCCTTCCCAATAACGATTTTCTCTCATCTGTGCTTCGAAATTCAAGACGGAAAAACAATCTTGCTGTTTGAAGTTGTACTTTTCAGTGCAGGTCTTAAGGTATATTAACTCAACCATATTGGAGAATACAAAGTACGGGTTGATTGAAGTATTCAATTTTACGGTGTTTGTTTACCTACTCTAGCTTTAATGGGTACTCCTATATTTTATTCATTGTTTTTGTTTAATTCTCTTCTTGACTCCTACATTTTATTCAATATTTTTGTCATCTTTTCAGGATTAAATTTTTCTTCTTATTATTGTATAATATTTTTAACAAAAAAAGTTTTACTCTACTCAAAATTTTCAAATATTTTGAAAGTTTAGTAGTTTACTCTTACATTCTTATATTATATGATAAAAATATTTTAATTATATCTAAAGACATAGTTTATAATAGCTGCACAACCAAATATTTTTAACAATATTGGGTGCAATAATTGTCCTTGTCTGGTAGAGCGATCGAACCATGGTACTTGAGCTGTTGTGCGGTTTAAAAGATTTGAGTTGCACCATTACCACCAATTATAGCTCTCGGTAAAGCGGTAAGCACTCGGTATTACAAACAGTATAACAATTCAACTTACAGGTTTTAATCATTTTCTGAGCAGATGTAATTACTAAAATAAAAAAATGCCCCTTTAAAAATATAAAATAATAATATAAATAAGACCCCTTTAAATAATTGCAAACAACTTGCAGCTTATGTAAGTCGAACACGAGATCTTAATCTTTAAAACATATAACAATTCAAACGATAAATCTTGATCATACTTTTAGCATGGATAATTAGTAGATCAAATATATATTCTATAAAATGAATCACGATCTCAACAAAATATTTTTATGTTTCTTTTTTTTTTTTTTTTTGATGTTGCCGGTGGGAGGTTAGTCGAAGCCTTACCCGTTCATTTATTCCAGATAATATGTGATGAGTAGGTTTCTTGTGAGCAGTCTCACGAATATTTATCTGTGAGACGGGTCAATTCTACAGATATTCACAATAAAAAGTAATATTCTTAGCATAAAAAGTAATACTTTTTCATGGATAACCCAAATAAAGATCCGTCTCACAAAATACAATCCGTGAGACCGTCTCACACAAGTTTTTGCCATATGTGATATACAAGGGATTAGACCAAGATTGCTCGAAGGGGCAATTATATGATTGTAAAATAATTAGAATGGGGTAATATAATTGTTATTTATTTTTTGTTTGCCTTAGTCTTCTCATTCCCAATTGGACAAAATAAAGTTCAATTAGGCAAGACATGGGGAAAAACCATGTAAAATAATAATTAAACCTGCAAAAACCTTATTATTTTCAACATTTATGCAATAATTAAACAAGTAAACAACTCACATTGACAGATACGTGTACCAAAATTTGACTCATTAGTTAGTGTTTCCATGCGTTGCTACAAGAGCCAGAAAATCATATTGGTGGGCGGAAATTATTTTGTCAATAATAAGTTGTCAAAAATTAAATATAGCAATTGACCATCATGCACAAAATAAGAAATATTTTTATATATAAACATATACATATTCCAATTTTCAACAAAATAATTATCATAAGAATAAATCATAGGATAGTATAATAAAATATCATTAAAATAAAGCTATTGTAATTTTAAAATAACTTACACAAAATAGGAGTGATACGTTAATTCCAAAATTTTCAATTCTTTGTCCATGCATTTTACAATTCCCGTAGTAGTATATTTATAATTATTAAGAAAATTTACAATTTTAGTCCTGTAAGTTGGTATGTTTCGAATTTTAATCTTGAAATTTGTAAAATTTTGGTTTTTATACCGTAACTTGGACTCGTTTTTTTCTTTTTTGCCAAAAAAAATATTAATTCATCGAATATGATTTATTTGGTATTGATTCTATCCTACGTGACACACGTGGCGAGAATTAAACTCATACTATTTGTTGGGTCCAGAAACGCCGGCAAACTTGATTTTGATTATAACAAAACTTATTATTTTTTTTAATATATTTATTCAAGTGTGTAGTTGCTAGATGTCAATTTGGAAGTTTTGAGTTGGAAATCAGATTAGTCAAGTTGGAATTCTGGCGCAGCTAATCGTTTTGAGCATATCTCATCACTCAATGATCCAAATAACTAGTCGCCGAAATGGTTGAACAGAAAAATCCAATTTTTACAAGTCATATCTCAAACCATTTTGAATAATTCGTATGTTATCTAAGCAAACCGTTGGTCACAATATCAAGATGTATGTAATTAAATTGGAACCAGCTTGACATAATCAGTTCTTGTATTTAGTTCATATCTCACAATTGCAAAACGGTTGGCAATCCAACTGAATTCTCTACAAGTCATATTTCATGTCGGATCGAAGAATTCGGACTTTGTCTATGCTAATCAGATGTCGCAATATCTAGCTGGATTACACAGATATAGCATCCGGCTTGACATGAGCATTTCTCGTATTTTAGCAATGTCTCTTAGCTCGATTATCGAAATGGAATGATTCGGTATGTGTTACGAATATAAAAAAATTATCTACAAATCATATTCAAAATTGGAAGACAGATCTGATATTAAGATGGTGAAAAATCACGGTGCAAGTCCTTGTTTTGTACTTGTTCTGAACTGAATGGAGAACAAGTTCTAGCTTGCATACAGTCTATGTTGGGACATCATGTTCTCGCACCTAAGACACAGCGGAAGTTTAAAATTTTTGTTTTTGGGTGTCGTGTGTTTAAAACATTTATAGGTTTTTTAAATAATTATACCTTCGCGTTCTTGACGATGGACTCCAAACTATTCCGGTGTTTAGACGAATATAACCCTCCTTGTAAATCCCTACGAACTACTCTTCAGATTTGATCGCCTACTTAGGTCCACGATGGAAAGCTATGTTCCTCGCTTGGATTGCACTAGAAATCGCAAACGATTTGTGCGTTGAGACTGTAGCCTCCGAATTTTCGAAATCCGAAGACGAAGCGGCGCGACAGTGGAAGATAAAAAGTTGCAGAAATTTTCACAAAAATTTTATTTCTTGGCCGAGAGCTTTTGTGGTGGGAAGGAATTTTCTTTTGTTGATCTTTTTGCTTATTGATTCTCAATCAACAATTAACCAACAATTATTGATTCTTAATCAATAATAAAGCAAATCAAATTTGTTTTTTGCCATATTTCCTTCCCACTTTCCTTATGGTGGCCGTGAGTTACCTTCGCAATTGGGGAAGGAATTTTGTGAAGTTTTATATGCAATATTGTGTGCGAAACTTGCCTTTTATTTTGACCCCATATGGTGTATATATAGAGGTCGACTCCTAATCCAATTAGGAGTTCTTCTCCCACAAGAACTCTATCTTTTCATTATTTTTAATTCACATAATATTAATATGATGTATTAATCAACTTTTGATAATACATGTATATTAATAGCATATATATACATATTTTATATCACCGTATAAAATATATACATCTATGAATATTAAATTAAATAATCATTAAATAATTTATAAATTAAATTATTAGTTAATTTAATTCTAGACTCTTCTAGAATATTTATGTGAATTTGTGCATACTAGCAGTCACTACTACTAGTACAATCATTTAATCAGTAAATTATCAATTCACTAAATAAATTATTCTGAACCATTATAACCCGATCAACGATCCGAGAGCGCCGATGTATCAAGGATACAATTCTTGTTCATATAATAGAAAATGAAAATTTCGAAGATCAAAATTTTCACTTACCATATTGGGCACCTGCCAGTTTTAATGAACTACTTCACAAAACAGGCAGTTCCACTATTTCTTCCTTATTTAGTAATCATGCTAACTTTTATTTCTTTCATCCTATGGAATCAACTAATAAACTTCTTTATAAGCTTCCTCTTTGATCTCCATCAAATTATAGTCGTCAATTCCAACTCCTTCAAATTTTGACTATCTCAACGAGAACACATATTTTTCTTATTCGGGCTTACCCTAGTTAGCCCCATTCTTTTCATCAACACCTTGATCAAGAATGTCAGAACTCATTTCTGATTGCATCCATCGGATCATGGTAAGATCGTCTAGTTGCATCGCTCCATGAACCCCAAGGTATCACTGATAGTGCCTGCAAGAACCTTTAGTCATGGTTAGCGTACAGTACGGTTCCTTCAACACATATATCCCAATTGAATCTGCCATCATTGGTATATTGAGAGTTGTATATGAATTTGATATTGATGCGATTTTTCTTTGAGTACAAATAGTGGCATGGTATGTGCAACTAAGAAAACACATTTTCCTAAAGCACACTTCTTGCTCTAGCCAGAGACTCCTTGCACATTTAACTCATCAGATCACATATGATATCTTCACTCATAGACGAACAGTGAATCCCCGGCTACAATGCATTTGCTCCTACATATTTCGAAACTACACCCAATCTCGCCACCTGATGACCCTAGATGGAGTCGGTAAACGGATCAAAGTGCATGCTAGTACGTATAACTCCTACATTGTCCGGGGTCAAGGACTAATGGTGTACAACCATAAATGCGGACTATTCCACTTGATAAGTGAGAACCACTTGGATAGTCCGAGGGAGGGTTGTTCAATACATCATCATATGATTATCCATCTGTGTGAATAGACATATTCATGCCCTTGTCAATAAAACATGACGTTTATATCACAGATGCTAGTCTCGAGCTTGAGCAAGCTTTATCCTTGTTTTAGGCAGCTGATTCGACTAGGAACCTTTTAGAATATACGGTACACTTCCTAATGAGTTTCATGATCTTACGTTGCGACGCAAACCTCATCGTACCTATTGTATATTCAAGAACTTTATCTATTCAGCTTGCATGGGTATAAAGATAATGTCATAATCGAATAAAATCGTAAAATATTATTGATAGGATCAGATAAAGGTGAAAGAGTGTTTAGAAGGGGGTTGAATAAACAATAACAATTTTCACAACATTTTCTTTTTTGATGAGTTAGTTTAGTGATAAACTGATACTCGGGAATCTTGTAATTCGATATCAATCAGTTAACAATAAATGAGCGGAAATATATTGACTGATAGATATAATAAAACTGAAATAAGAAGACACAAGATTTTATGGATGTTCGGATATTTCAAACACTCCTACGTCACCTCTTCTATCACAAATATAGGATATTCACTAAAATACTTTGATCGATACAAATATTTGTACAGACCACCACTTCAGTTTTGGACTTAACAATATCAAACTGAAACTCTTAGTTACAAACTAATTAACAGTACTCAACTAGACTGAAATAACTTAACACAACTGATCTCTACAAGATCAATTATTTTCACAATAACAGTTTGTGATTGTAAGCTCGAAATATAGCCTTGAATCCTATGAATGTATAAAATAAGTGTGAGCAAATATTTCAGTAGAGTAACTGCTCAGTTGATAGAATAATATATCAATCGGGTTGATTCAGAGTTGTAGTGTTTCTCAGCTGTTGTTCTCTGTTATTTATAGGCTTTGCTTTCAACGGTAATATTCAATGTGAATTGAAACTTTCGATTCGTTGTTTGCCATGTCAACATTCTTCTGACAGTCGTACACTACAGCTTTTACAATCCCACTACTTGCAGTCAGCTTTTGTATACTTGTCAGTTGAACGTCTTTTTCCTTAAATGATGATGTGTACAGTTGAAGGATCAGCTAATAGGATGCAGCTGATAAGCTCCAAACTGTTTGTAGTAACTGATCAGTCAGTTGTCTGCGTAGTTCAGTTTGCTAGTCCAGTTGCCTTTGAAAATCAGCGTACTAACTTTCAGTTAAGGGCAACCGATAGTTTGCGTATTTTAGATCTGTTTCTATCAGTTTTATTAATCAGTTAGCTCAATATATTAAACGTACAGTTTGTCAAACTTTCGAAATTCAGTTTCCAACGATTATTAAAATAAAGATTGTTTTAATTAGAGTCAATAAAATCCCTAACCACAAGTTGGTTTGTCGAGCACCTACTCTAAAAGTCTATTATTTTAAAAATATATTTCTCATATGAACTGGAAATTAAATGATTCCTAATTCCGTGGAAATCTAAGAGAAATGACTAAAAATTTTATGTTCATAATGTTGCCCTGAAATCAAAGAATGAAGAGTTATAATCCAGAGAATTTTGGTGCAGCTAGACATCTCCGGCCGGACCATCCAAACATCTCGAGCCGCATCCAGCATAAAACCAGCTCAATATCAAAAAGTGTCAAGCAACATGAATATGTATATTTAAATCTCACAAACCATACAGAACTTTTCCAAACGATCATATTATTGTATTTAACGTTCATATCATTCTTAGATTCTAAAAATAAAACATTTTAGAAGATCAAAATAGAGATTTTTAAGGGGATTAAAAGCATAGACAGATTACACGAGAAAAAGAAGCTAGAATAAGAGCAAACCCAAGAAGTGAAGTGTGAGAAACAAGAATAGAGACGAGCTTTTAAAGATGAATAGTCCACACTAAATCAAGTTTATATAACACTATTCCATCTTCAATAGTAGAATAAAACATCATTTGAAGATATATCACTCACATAAAAGAGAGATGTTTTCATAGAATAGTTGAGTGAGAGTCTTTACATATAAACATTAAATAATATGCTTGTATTCGGTTGCGTGACTTGTTGTCCAAGCCATAGTAGATGCTGGAAGTTTTGATTAGGCAAGAGATAAGTCATAAGTAAAAGTGGGTTGTTACAAAAAGTTGTAAAATCAAACTCTTCTAGTGGATATCTTCCTAAGTGAAATCAGATGTGACGAATGAGTTTTTAATCTACGAACATCTATAAAAAAAAATATCGTTCATTTTTATTTTATTTCATTTACTTAACAAATTTCAGATCCATTGTTGAACATTTTATGTATTCTATAAAATACAAAAAAGTTGCATACAAAGTGTTTGATAAAATGTTTCAAACAAACTATTTTTATACATTCAACTAGCTTTCTTTTTAGATAATTTAAAAAATGTTAACTGGAATTTAAATGTTTATGTTGATTTTCTTCTGCTCGGTTAAGAATGCAAAATAATTTTTCGATGTTGGGTTCATTTTTTAACATTTCAAGAACAAGCTATTGTAAATATTTTTAATCAGGAGCTATTTTAAAGTTTTTATTCATCCCCTTCTAAAACCAATTTCGATTCCAACATTACTTGAATTAAAATTCATCCGATCATAAGAAAGAGACAATAAATCAAAAAGACGAAAATACTTCAAAATGAGAGGAAAGATCTTTGTTTTCCTTTATTTTTGTTTATGTATATTTTAATATGTATAATATAATTTTTATTATCATCATATGAATCACATAAGAGAATATGATTGTCAAACAAGCACCATTTGATGGATTTAGTGGTTTCAGACAAAAAAATATCAGAAAAATATATATATACGTTATTGGATGAAAACTAAATTTTGACAAGTTATAGGACTAAAACCTAGAACAGACCTACTAACAATACTAAAATTGCAATTTTCCTGAATTATTATATAGTTGTGCTCAAATTTTAAGTGGAAATAACATTTTTGGTCCTCTAACTAGCACATTTTTTATTTTTGATCATGTTATAATTTAATTCATAATTTTGGTTTACTAATTGCAATTTTTCTCAATTTCAGTCTTTTTCCACTTAAGAGTTAATGTGACATCAGACATGTCAGTATTTTTGGTGTCTTATAAGAATTTTTTAGCGCCACGTCAATATTCCGGTAAAAAAGACTAAAAATGGAAAAACATTGCAAGTTATTTAACAAAAATAATGATTTAACTGATAACATTACCAAAAATAAAAAAAATATACGAAAGTAGCATGACCAAAATATTATTATCCCTTTAAAAGTTAACCCACCAAGCCTACAACATAAAAATAATACATAGATGAAAATGAAAACTTACTGAGCTTTTGAAGAATCCGAGATGGAAGGTTGTATTTGTTAGACTAAGTGCTCAGCGAGTTTATCCGTGGCTTGGATTTTATTGATTTTTATGTGAAAACATTATTTATTTATAGCGTTCGCTTTATTTGTATACATATGCAAGCTGCATAGATAAAGACATTGAATATACTCTAAGTACCGTGAGATCCACAAGTCACGTGGATCATTAAATTCATTAAAAAGTAAACTGTACATTCTAATTCGTTCCTAGTTGATTCAACCTCCTAAAACAAAAATAAAAAGTCGCTCGAGACTAGCATCTGTGATGTTAAGCCACATTTCATTAGTATGAACATGGAGATGTCCAGTTATACAAATGAGTGATCATATGATGATTTCACTTAACATCATGTGATTATCACTTATCTAGTGATTTAGTCCAAAGTTATGATTGTACATCATTAGTCCTTTGACCCGGGACAACATGGATGCTCTACATACTAGCACTGCACTTTGATTTAATTTGCTTACCGACTCCATGAGCCTTATCAGGTCTCGGGTATAGTTTCGACATATGTAAAAGCCGATATGGGATTCACCTCTCACTTTTACACATGTGAATATCATATGTGATCTGTTGAGTTAATTGTGCAAAGAATCTCAGTATAACATGGGCATTATGAAAAGATTTCTTTAATTGCACATACGAAGTCACAATGATTACTCAAATATACTTTACATCATTATCTAATAATTTTGTAACTTTCGCTATACCAGTATTTGTAGAATCGACCAAAATATATGAGTTGAATGGACCGAATTTTACGCTAACCATAATTTACTAGTTTTTGAGGCACTATCAATGATACACAGGGGATCATGGAACGAGGCTACTAAATGTTTTTATCATGATTTGATGGGCACAATAAAACTTGAGTTTTGACATTCTTGATCAAGGGGTTGAAGAAAAGAATGAGGCTAATTATGATAAGCCTAAATAAGGACAAATGCTTGTCCTGAATCATATGAAGATGAAAAACCAACGAATATCTATATTCTTGAACCATTAAAAGTCATACAAGTATTGAATTATGTGTTCTCATTGAGATAGCTAAATTCAAGGTGTTGAATTTGGCGACTATATTTTGATAGAAATCCAACAGATTGCTTATAAAGGAGTTTATAATTGGATTTTTTATTTAGAAGCTGTGGAATTTAGCTTAATTGAAAATTTTCTGAGGAGATTGCAGCTGTCTAATTTAGTTAAGGTGAGACGACGGCTACTTAAAAATGATACTAAATTTTTTTTTACAAGCTCAATTTTTTTCGAAATTCTTAAATTTATGCATGCATGCAATACTGCTGAAAATACACCTTTTAAAAATAATTTTAATCAAATAACAGATAAAAAATGCAGTTAAAAATTGCTAACTAGGCCATCATAAATATATGTAAAAATAAATCAAGTAAAAATCCCGATAACTAACAATATGTCAAAACCAAGCGTAATAAAATGTTCATGTCCACTCTAAATTCATAAAACGTTATGTGCGGAAAATATGGTCCTCGGGCCATGTGCGCATATCAATGCCCTATCTACTCAGAATTCGGCACCTCCAGCCTCCTCATCGACATGTACACCTGCATCATTCACACCTAGTGAGTCTAAAGACTCAACGCACCTGTAACGTTATAACGAATACACATATACATAACATGCATAGTGAAAAATAGTGAAAAATACTGTAAGCAACATACGTTTCATCATTTGTATGCAAAATCATAACCTGTCAAAGCATAATCATATTCATAACATATATCATCATATCAACATATACGTTTTCGTTTTCTTAATTTGAATTCCATTAATCGGCTGTGACTTTCATATCATCGTATTAAGTTATGGATCCATCTACGTATAACCGCAGTACCCTACGACGAGAACATTAGCGACAATTTTACCCATCCCGGCTGGCGTGGCACAACCCTATACAGGACATTTGCTCTGATATCAACTGAGACGACCGCTACTTAAAAATGCTACAAATTTTTTTTTTTGACAAGCTCAATTTTTTTAGAAATTCTTAAAACTATGCATGCTTGCAATATTGCTGAAAAATACACCTTTTAAAAATAGTCGTAATCAAATAACAGAAAAAATACTGCAGTTAAAAATTTCCAACTCGGCCACCATAAATGTACATAAAAATAAATCAAGTAAAAATCCTGATAACTAACAATATGTCAAAACCAAGAATAATAAAATGTTCATGTCCACTCTAAACTCATAAAACGTGATGTGCGGAAAATATGGTCATCGGGTCATGTGCGCCCATTCAGCCCTACCTACTCAAAATTTGGCACCTCCAGCCTCCTCATCGACATGCTCACATTTATCATTTACACCTAGTGAGCCTAAGGTTTCAACACACCTACAACATTATAACGAATACATATACATAACATGCAACAGTGAAAAATACTGTAAGGAACATACATTTAATGATCTGTATGCAAAATCGTAACCTGTCAAAGCATAATCATATTCATAACATATATCATCATATCAACATATACATGTTCGTTTTCTTAATTTGAATTTCGTTCATCAGCTGTGACTTTCGTATCATCGTATTAGGCGATGGATCCATCTGCGTATAATCGATGTACCCGGCGGCAAGGAAATCAGCGACAATATTACCCATCCACTGAGATTTAGCATTACATGTCATCGTATTATTCACGACCAACTCTCATCCTTCAAAACATCATTATTTTCCTCAATTAACAAAATCATGCATATACGAAATTTTTCCTTAAAACCAAGCATGCCACGTATTTTCATCTTTACGTAAAAAGGCGTGTACTAGATAACATAATTGTTTAAAAACATGTCAAATTATGCTCAGGGCACTGCCATGACTAAAAACTCGACCCGAGTGCAAAATGACTATTTTTCCCCTAGAAACCCAAAATGACAATTTTACCCTTGGACCTCAAAAATTCGACTCAAAGCTTACCAAACTCCTTAAAACACCCCAAAAGATATTTAAGAATATTTCTTAGACACAAAATCGAGTATGTTACAAAACTTAATCTTTTCGTTTTAAAACTTGGACTAGGGTTCTGGTTTTAACCTGAATCAGCCTGAAACTTAACCAAATTTTTTCCAACTTAAACCATGACCTTATCCTACACCAATAGCCTCTAAACCACTCTTTCTAGACACTTGAGACCCACGAAATCAAGCCCAAAGGCTGCTGGAATTTTCTGCTCAACCTAGTCATACCCTAGCCGCGACCTTAGACCCAAACCATCGACCCTACACCTAACCAGTTAGAACCAGCCCGTCCTAGTCCACCCTAGGACCCTCCTGGATCGAACCATCTCAAGCACTCAGACCCATGCACGTCGTGACACATGCACACCCGAGAATCACCCAAGGTGCTCAACCCGCGATCGAACTCCCTACACCTCGATCGATCAGCTTCAACGCTAGGTCCAGCAGTGGTCGAGCCTTTCTAGGTCGTGTTTCAAACCCACCAAGATCTGGTCCATGTCTTGGATTGGACCTTGCATCGCCGTCTCCGCCCCATCACTCAATATATACCAAAACCGAGCCAACCCTTCCACAAAATAACGATCGGCCCTCGACTTATCCTGACTAAACCCCGACTCCAGCGTCTTGACACAATCTTACCACTCTGTACACCCCCTTAGCATAAAAAAAACGGCAACCTCTCGCACAAATACATGAAACGTGAGAATACAATACAAGAATGAACATTCATGTCAAAAACCTTGCATAAAAACGTGACTCCAAGGTAGATCAAAATATTTTCATGCATTTACGTAAACTTTAGCGTAATATTGGCGTGAATGAGGAGAAAAAGAAGATACATGCGTGCCTTAACGTGAATATGCTCGCAAACTCGAAGATACGCACATCAGACAAGCACCGGAGGAGCGGGGAGGGAGCTTGCTTGAAAGCTATGGAGGAAAACCGATGGGGCTGCTGTTTTTTTCTTTTTTGTAAAAGTTGAAGGGGAGGGCTGCTGGAAATGGGGTGGGCGTCTTTTGAAGGTTAAGGGGTAATTTAGGGTTAATAAATCTAGGTTTAGGTTAATATAATAACCTATTAATGGGCACTTGATAATATTTTAAAAGGATTAAAAAGTTTTGAGCCCATTAAACATTAAAACAAACCCAATAACACACTCGAAAAATATTCTGTTTAGGTACGTTTTAGAAAATATTTCCCGAGCCCTCAAAAAGTCCTCCGATTCGATAAAATTTGGGTATCGATTAAAAATATGACCTGACGAGTAAAAATATCCACCAAAGCCCAATCACCCTTAAAACACTTCAAATTAATTGATTAAAATTAATCATTCAAAAAAAATATTTTTCCTCTATTTTATCCGGTCTCCGTTACTCGTTAGAGCATGATATGCAACAAAAACCCTAATGCATGAAACTTAAAAATAATCATGAAATAAATCTTACTCATGCAATAATCATGCATTAAATGCATAAAAAACCTTAAATACATATTTTAGACAAAACCCTAGATTGCATGCATTCAGGTTACGTAGTTCGAATTTCTTAGACCTTATATAAGGAGTTTCAAAATAGAAAACTGCCAAAAATGAAATGTAAAATGTTTTGGTTTTCGAAATTTTCTTTGTTCATTATAGTAACAAGTTTTGTATCCTCGTCACATCAGCGATGTCGGATAATCGATCGGATTTATAATGAATCCAAAATCCCAAAATGTTTAATTGTTAAACATGTAATATTCTAGTCAAATGTTGACTAATGGATTTTCACCATGTCAAAATATCCAAAAATATTTTGGGCGAATTTAAAATTAAATCAATTAATAATAATACTTATTTAATCTATTTATATTTTATATTATCAAAAGTGGAAAATATTGCATTGTTATTGAATTATATGACGTATCAAAAAGTTGAAAAATAATAATATTAGAATTAAATCATGTATTTTCAAAAGTTGAAAAATATACATGAGATATTTGACGAGACTAAAACACGTGGTATTCAAGTGTTACAGGAGGATCAGGATTCTATTGTTGAAAGATGGTAAATATGTATTATCAAAATTTGATAACAGAAAATAAGAAAATCTTATATAGATTCTCTACACTCTCTATTATCCCTCCTCGAGAAAATTTCAACCTGCACTTTTGACAAGGTTGACTAATGGATTTTCATCATGTAAAAATACCCAAAAAAAAAAAATGTACGGGTGAATTTAGAATCAATCAATTAATAAATAATAGTTATTTAATTTAATTATATGTAGTACTGTCAAATGTTTAAAAATACTATATAGTTATTTAATTGTATGATGTATCAAAAATTGAAAAATATTAACATAATTAGTACATTCGTATATTTTCAAAAGCATGAGATATCTGACAAACCGAAAACACATTATACGTATTATTAATAGTTAATTACACAACACAAGAAAATCTCACTTAGATTCACTACACTCTCTTCTCCCTCCTCGATAAAATTTCGGCCCTGCACTTTTGACGAGGTTCTCAGACACCCTTTTTGACTAAAGAATGAAATTCAAATTCTCGGCCAGATTAATTTGAGTAATAAGTCAAAATAAACAGTAAGCCAATTTCATTAAGGAGGTAACTATATTCTTGGTCACCATGGTCTATACAGAGTTACGACCAACACCCATTCTTTTGAAAGAATTTCTCGGCCACCACCACTACTTCATCATGTCACCGTCGTAGCGTCTCCACCTTCTGGTGATTCATTCTCAACGCAAAATTTGTCTAAATTTCTAGTGCAATCAAAGCAATGAACACATTTTTCAATCATATACTTAATTCTTGGAGAACTGAAGAAAAACGTTTGGGATTTAAAAGAATAACTATATCCATTAATCTCGTAATAGTTTAGTGTCCAGTCTAGCAAAGATAAATAACATTATATAACGTCTAAAAATATTTTGATTGTAAAACCTAAAATTTCTTTGAAAGTTTTAAACTTACATTGCGTCTTGAGTACAAAAATATAATACTTCAACAGTATTGAAATCGCAACACCAAGAATTTGAGAAATAGAGACGGAGAAATCTGATTTAGGGCTTCTCGTTTTTCTTGATTTAATTTCTAGCTTTTGTGAATTGTTAGTATTTTCCATCGGATGTCTTCTCAAATCTCACCATTTTAACTATTTTTTATTTTTAATCTTAATTTTGAAAATTATTCGAAGGAGAAAAAGTTTTTAAAAAAGTTGAGAGGGGCAGGACAATTCATCTACTACAGCACCTTACCCTTCAAATTATATATATATATGTGATAATTTATATTTTGGAGAAAAAAATTTAGCTTACCTAATTAATCCGATGTAGCTAAGGAGGACTGGACCAGTCAAGTGATCTTAAAAACAATTCAAACATTGAATTTAGAAGTTTTTATATAATGGTAAATGCCACTAGGCCAAGATTCAGAGTTCCAATTCGGCAACAAGTCAAAATTCATGTAAAAATTTCCTCCCCAAGTATTAAAAAAAATGATGGATTTATTTATTTTAAAACTTTTGATACTCACGAAAATTTAGGGTCCGCTTCCAGCAAGTGTCACTAGTCCAGACGTAGGTTTTTCAATTACCCTGAGCCTGAAATCACGAATAAGACCGTTAGGAGGGGGCCAGGAGGGTGTCCTGGCGTAGCCCCTCCGACGCTCAAGTCAGTGACTGAGAATATATGGGGGAGCAGCTAAGGGTGCTGCTGAAAATAATATAGTGAATTTTTCAAATTAACACTCAAACCTGGTATTTATAGGAGAATACCTGAGCCCTTGATGGTCCTGTCTTCCATTTGGGCTTTAGAGATGGACCGGGAGTTTGGGCCGGATCTTGATGGATTCATCCCTGGGGTATTAACTTTAATTCACAGTTACGAAGAACAATTATCTATACTAGTTACTCTTCACATGCGGTGCGTGTGTGTACAATTTTTTTTTATAATTATCGAGGGACTAAAATGCTATTTGAATTTTTGAAATTTTTAAAAAAAAATGTGTTCGATGAAATTAAAAAAAAAAAAACAAAAATGTAATATTGGTATCACATAATGGTAAAGTTGGAAGAAAAATTGATGTCCATTTTTGTCTCTATTAAACTCAACCTTTATATATAGTATAGATATAAGCAAAAAAACTTCCCTTGAATCAATCGAAGCGAGAGAGAAATGCAGTTGATGTAAATGAACTTACATTTCCTAGAATTTTATTTGAGAATTCTATGGAGTCAAAATCCATCTTGATAGATTTTATTATCTAAAACAATAAATTACATGTGTATCTTTTCAGAAAAAATAAGGCACACTTTGTTGTTGGATCTCTGACTCGATCTACAAATAAACCTCTCAAACAAATTTCACGAACAATATTTTATTCTTTTTTACGATCTGATGGATCGATTTTAGGTATCTGCGAAGATTCTTCAAAAACAATATTCTCAATGAGCTGCAATAACTCGTGTTCTAAGAATGTAAACACCGATGAATAGATCGAGTTTGGTAAACCGAGCAGAAAATACTCGAAATAATCCTTCATTAAGAAAGCTAATCAGTTTAAAGCTTTTAACTTGTGTAAACTGATTAATTGATATAAGAGGGATTAGTTTTTACATATATCAGTTCAGTTATGTTGAGAACTGAACTGTTAACAGCTTGAACTGATCAAATCAGTTTGAAAACAATAGCTAAATAGTTAAGTCACGAGATATGTTTATGGATGTCCGGAGACTTCAACTGCTTCTACGTCACCCATTCTACCTAATCGGGTAGGTTCTACTGGAAGAATTTGATTTAGACATTGCCTTGTACAAACCTACTCAACTTAGGACTTACACTACTGCCGAGCTGAACTCCTAGCCTAAACTGAAGGCAACTCCTTACAGCCAACACTTGTTTAATGTTTATGTGTCAAATACTACATACAAAAGTTTATTGCATTTGTGCAAGACTCACTCAACTATTCAATAAGGTATACTATCTGTATATGTGAGTGATGGTGTGTGCGTGTGTGAGAACTGATCTACGAATACAATAAGAAAGTGTTCTCACACACTGAGGGAATTATGCTTCTAATCTATGCTGATAACACTTTGAAGTGTTTCCTCAAATCTGAGATGATTGCTTCTTGTAAGCTGATATGCGTTGAGCGTGCCCTTCTTTCATGATTTCCACACTTGTATATTTTTCACACACTTGTATATTGTTGATATTGGTCTAGTATTTATAATGACAATGAGACCATACACCAAGACTCATCAAATATGTTTATTGCAATTTGAATTCCTTCCTCGAAATATATCTGTACTTTCCGACAGCCTATTGGAAACCAAATTTCGGATTTTGACAAATTAAGCGTGAAAAGATTGAACAACTGATCAAGACAACTGAAGGTAACTGAGCAAAATATTCGTAAACTGATAGTTACCCGAACTGAATATTAATGCGTATATCATTCTAGGCAACCGAACTGTGTTGTTAACTGAACGATCAGTTGAGACTTATAAGTTACACAACAACTAATCAGTTGATCCTATCGGCTAAAGAAGTCAACTGAATTTATCAGCTTACACGTCATCAGCTAAGGACGTAACCAACAACCGACAGTTTGTAAAGAAGCAGTGGGAATGCCGCATTTCAGAAAGCTACAGTGTACGATTGTCAGAAGGATGTTGACATGGCTATTCAACGGATACAAAGATTCAAAATGCATTCATTGTTACCGTTGGAATCAAAGCCTATAAATAGTCGAGAAGATCAGCTGAAGCGGAGTAACGAAGGTTATCCAAGATACACTGATTTATACAAGTTTAGCAAAAACTCTGCGAACAATCTTTCAAAGCTCAATTTTACAAAATATCACGCTTATTATACATATTCATAGCTTTCAGGCTATACTTTGAGCTTCAAGCACAAATATTCATTATTTTTTTATTCGATCTTTGTAAGATCAATTGTGCTTAAAAATATACATCAGTTAAGTTATGATAAAAATTGTATTGATACTAAGAGTTTAAGTTTTGGTAGTGTTAAGTCCAAACTGAAGTGGGTTTGTACAAAGCATTGTATAGATCAAAGTTTTTTAGTAAATATCATATCCTCGAGATAAAATGGGTGACGTAGGAGTGTTTGAAATATCCGAACATCCACAAATCTTGTGTTTTTTATTATCAGTTTTTATTCTATTTGTCTTTCAGTTATTTCTGCACTTTTATTAAAGTAAACTGATTGACATTGATAACAAGATTCGCGAATTCAGTTTATCACTAAACTGATTCATCCATCGAAAAGTTGTAAAAATTGTCTAGTGTTTATTCAACCCCCTCTTCTAAACACTTTATCATACCCAACCGATCCTAACAAGTGGTATCAGAGTAGTTGAATCTTGTTTCTGAATATTTCCTATCTACAAATCTGATTACCATGTCTTCTTTAAAAAAATCCCAATGTTTTCCAAAGAAGAATTTGATGATTGGAATATTAGAATGCAGACTCACTTAGCCGCACAAGATGATGATATGTGGTACGTTATCACAGACGGACCTATGAAAATATTGAAAGAAAATAATGTTGTTGCCATAACTGATGGTGCACCACATCGCATTGAAAAGCCTAGAGAAAAATGGACAGCAGAAGATAAAATAAAAGCCAATTTGGACAATGTGGCTAAAGACATATTGTACAAGACGTTGGATAAAATTACTTTCAGCAAAATAAAGATATGCAGAAATTCAAAAGAGATCTGGGAGAATTTGATTCAACTCTGCGAAGGCAATGAGCAAACCAAAGAAAATAAACTCTCAGTTGATGTTCACAAGTTTGATATATTAAAATGAAAACTGAAGAATCTATGAACGAGTACGATGAAAGAGTCAACAACATTATAAATGAGCTGAATGCACTTGAAAAAGTGTATTCAAATAAAGATGTTGCACTGAAGGTGGCCCGAGGTCTTCCTATGGAATGAGATGTCAAGATCATGGCTATAAGAGAATCAAAGGACCTGAATAAGGTTGAACTACATGATCTTTTTGCTGATCTCAAAGCCTATGAGTTTAAACTGCAAACAAGATAAGGAGAGCCTTCTACACCACATATCACAACTGCTCTTAGTGCTCACAAACTGGAACCAACCGGTTTAGTTGAGAAAACAGCTGATCAGATGAGTAATGACGCAATGTCATTATTTGTGAAGAAATTTGGAAAATTCATGAGAACAAATCAAGATTCATTCCAACGAAATTATCAGAGGAATAACTCAAAGGAAGAACCAAAATATTGCTTCAACTATGGAAAGCAAGGTCACTTCATTGCTGACTGTCTAAAACCAAAGAAGGACAGTAAACATTCAACTGATAAAGGAAAGAAATCAGTTGAATACAAAAGAAGAGACATGAATGATAAAAGATCATTCAAGAAGAAACATGAAGTCCTGTTTGCTGAGGAAAGCAAATCTAAATGAGCAAAGACTGACAGTGAAAATTCAGAGTCAGAGATCTCGAACAGCTCTAGTGATGATGAAGAAGAAGCCAAGTGCTTAATGGCAGATGATGCAAGACTGGAGTTATCAAGTGAACATGTATTTGACTTCAACTCTATTGATTTTACACGAGAAGAACTCATTGACACTTTTCATGATATGATGAATGAGTATCACAAACTTACTCATTCTTTTGATGATGCCAAAGATGAGCAAACTGATCTCAAAGATAATAAAACTGAAACTGATGAGTCAGTTGAATTGTTGAGTTTCGAAAGGGAAATTGCAAAGCAAAAAGCAGAAATGATCGAGATCCAATGCTTGATTCACAGTTGAAAACTGAGATGTCAAAACAAACTGACTTGATTCAGGCTTGGAATAAGTCATTAGTCACTCTGACTGAAATGTAGAGTTCGCAAAAATCAGTTGCTGATAAAACTGGTTTATGCTTAAATAGTAAGATCTTAATTTAAAAACAAGGGTAATAAGTCTTCTTCCAGATTGCTTCCAGTCGTGCAACTGGTGCATATGTTTCGTCGTAATCAATTCCTTTTTCTTGCCTATATCCTTGGGCTACAAGCCTCGCTTTATTGCGCACAACTGAACCAGCTTCGTTCAGTTTGTTCCTATAGACCCACTTTGTATCTATAATGGTTTTAGAAACTGGTCTTGGAACGAAATTTCAGACATTGTTATGGGTAAAGTGATTTAGCTCTTTTTGTATAGTATTTATCCAGTTAGGATCAGCAAGAGCTTCATCAGTTTTCTTTAGTTCCAATGGGGAAACGAAAGCTGAATGAATAAATAAATTAACCATTTGATTCCGAGTTCTTACCGGATCAGATGGATTACCTATCACCAATTCTGGTGGATGTTATTTCTTCCATCTATATTCAGCATTGGTTGAATCGATTTCAGCAACTGGTTCAGTTGGTAACTGAATGTTATTTTCACTTTCACTTGTTACTGCTTCTGTTGGTATTTGAATATCATCGGTTTTGCTCCACCAAATGATTATCAAGAACAATTTCTTATTCAACTGATTGATCAACTACTTCTGGTTTTGGTGTTTGAAGGAGATTTCGATTGATATGAGCTTCTTCTTCACTATCATCCTCCAAGTTTATATCTGTAAAGCGATCAACTAGCTCAACTGGATCAGTTGGCTTATCAGTTAGTCCCGATTCATCAAATACAACATGAATCGATTCTTCTGCATTCAAGGTACATTTATTAAAAACTCTATAATCTTTACTAACTGATGAATAACCCGGAAATATTCCTTATGCAGATTTTGCATCAAATAGTTTTAAAATGATTTTTTCCATTATTGTGAATAAAACATCTGCAGCCGAATATTCTGAAATAAGATACCACACTTTTATGTCCATGCTAGATCTCATATGGTGTTTTCAAATGATTTTTGTTAATCATTGATTTGTTCTGAGTGTAACAAGCAGTGTTTACTGTTTTTGCCCAAAATATTTGAGAAATACCAGAATCTGCAAGCATTTTTCTAACATCTTTTTTAAGAGTTCGATTTCTTCTCTCAGCTACACTATTTGGCTGAGGTGTTCTAGCGGCTGAGAGCTCATGCTTAATTTTAATAATTTCTTAAAATTGTGAAAGATTTTGATTGAAAATTCAGTCCCCCTATCAGACCTTATTCTGTCAATTGCAACTGATTTTTCATTTAGTAATCTTTTGAAAATTTTAATCAGTTGTGCAACAGTTTGGTCTTTTGATTTAAGAAAGATAACCCAAGTAAGTCTTGAAAAATCATCAACAACTATTAGGGTGTATTTCATTCCCCCTAAACTCATGACTGGTATAGGACCAAAAAGATCCATATGTAGCAGTTCTAAGCATCTGTAGGAAAACTTATTACCCTTATTTTTAAATGAAGATCTTACTTGTTTACTAAACTGACATGCTGAACAAATTTTGTCTTTTGAAAAATATATTTTAGGCATACCAGTTACAAGATCATGATTACTCAGATGAGCAATAGACTTAAAGTTCAAGTGGTTCAACCTTTTATGCCACAACCTGTTTTTAGAAGATTTTGAAGCTACAAAACATACCAGTGCATTAGGTTGATTAGTCCAACTCACTACAGCGATCACCAGTTATGATTATTTCATCAGTTATTGTTGCATAACTGACTGATGCTAATCAAGTTATACTTCAAATTTTCAACCAGTAAGACATCTTTAATAATAACGTTACCGTGGATAAGCTTACCCTTACCCACTGTTCTACCTTTAGAGTTGTCTCCAAAACTGATGTTTGGACCAGAATATTTGATCAGTTGGGATAGAAAATGTGCATCCCCTGTCATAAGTCGCGAGCCACTGATGTCCAAGTACCAAATAGATTCTTTTGTTGTACTTGTCACATACAATCACATACAATATATAATTTTGGTGTCCATGTCTATTTGGGTCCTAAACTGATTAGTTCTTTAGGAACCCAGACTTGGATCAGTCTAACTGACTTTCCAGTTTCTGTGTTCCAAATTATTTTCCTTGACTTGTTTGTGTTATGTGTGTGGTGTGTTGATGAAACAGTATGATTGTTAACCCTTTTCAACTGTCTGTTCACCCGATATCCCTTTTGAACTGGCTTACAGTTGTATTAATTGTAATAGCCATCTTTAGAGTTATGATTTTTCTAGCTGAACCTTTTAGGTGACCAGCTTTTCGAACCAATTGAACTCTTCGGGCTATATCCAATTCCAAACCGCTTAGCTTTGTTCTTATGTTCAATCGGTTGGACTGTAGGTTTACTTGGTGACTCCAGTCCTGCATCATATGATCATATGATGGATCAGTTTTAGGCACCTGCGAGGGTGCTTCAAACACAAAATTCTACATGAGCTGCAATAGCTCGTGTTCTAAGAATGTAATCACAGATAATTAGATTGAGTTTGGTTTTAAACCAAGTAAAAAATTCTCGAAATAATCCTTCGTCAAGAAATCTAATCAGTTTAAAGCTTTTAACTTATGTAAACTGATTAACTGATATAAGGGGGATCAGTTCTTGCTTATATCAGTTTAGTTATGGTGAGAACTGAACTGATAACAGCCTGAACTGATCAAATCAGTTTGAAAACAATAGTTAAATAATTAAGTACACAAGATAAGTTTATGGATGTTCGGAGACTTCAACTGCTGCTACGTCACACCTTCTACCTCCTCGGGTAGGTTCCACTCGAAGACTTTGATTTATATAATGCCTTGTACAAACCTACTTAGCTTAGGACTTACACTACTGCCTAACTGAAATCCTAGCCTAGACTGAAGGCAACTTCTTTCAGCCAACACTTGTTTAACGTCTATGTGTCAAAGACTATATACACAAGTTAATTGTCTTTGTGCAAGACTCACTCAGCTATTCAATAAGCCCTACTCTTTGTATATGTGAGTGATGGTGTGTGCGTGTGTGAGAACTGATCTACGAATACAATACGAAAGTGTTCTCAAACATTGAGGGAATTGTGCTTCTAATATAAGCAGATAACACTTTGAAGTCTTCCCACAAATCTGGGCTTATTGCTTCTCGTAAGCTGATATGCGTTGAGCGTGCCCTTCTCTCATGATTTCAACACTTGTATATTTTTCACACACTTGTATATTGATGATCTTGGTCTAGTATTTATAGAGGCAATGAGACAGTACACCCAGACTAATCAAATATGTTCGTTGCAATTTGAATTCGTTCCTCAAAATATGTCTATACTTTCCGACGGCCATTCTGGAATGTTTTGGCTTTAAGCTCTGCTGTAACATCCATTATTGTCCTTTGACTTGACAAAAACTTTTCGTCAATGCTCACAACTTGATTCCATTTGAATAAGCTTGTCGTGTTCTGCAAACTTATTAATTCCTAATTGATGTTCGCGTCTCGATAGCTTCATTTTTGGCTCGATAACTGATCTTTTCGAATCCTGATCAATTTCAACTTCTGCGCACTTAAGTAAATTCATTATAAATAAAATAACAAATTTTGTTAACATCAAAATCATGATTGCGAACATAAAATGTTCCAAAACGATCGTCGAAGTATCACTAGAATTTTCCGATCACATATACAATTTAAACCATGGGAGATAACTGATGTTTTTTCAAAAATTACCAGTAAGAGAATATATGTGCATTTTGTATGTTGTATAAAATGTATTCTATGTTATATTTGTCAACTGAAAGCCACCTATATTTATAAATTTTCAAGTTTGGCCAACAAGAATTCTACTCTACCTCAAATTTTGGATATACTTATTTGATAAATTCCAGATATCAAATAATATATTTCATTATTATATGGGATAAATCTAATCTCTTAATTGTGATATATTTATAATTCCAAACACAATTAAAATTTAATGGGAGAATTAATTAGTTCATTATATATTAGTCAATGATTAACCAATCAAAAATCAATGGGACCATCCATTAGCTGTAAATGTGCAAGAAAATATGATTCTCCAAATGCCAATGATGTCGTTGTTTCACTTTTATGTATCCAGTCAATTTTTTCCCATTTGGATTCGGTTTTTATTTTAAATAAATAATCACTGTCCTTATCATATTCTAAAATTACAAAATCATCCCTTCTATTTTATTTTTGTTTAGCTTAACTAGTTTCCTAGCATTCTGAATAAATTACAAATTATAAATAGACCTCTAATTTGATACTAGTGTAAAACCTTGTTTCTTTTCTTCTTATTTTTTTATGTGTCTTTATCGAAGAACTGACGTGACACTAGACATACATATTAGTAAAATTCAATCACATATCAATAATTTATGATGACATAACAACACTCCAACAAAAAAAAATCGAGATTGTATCTATAGACCAAGTGGAAAAAAAATTTCTTTCTCTCAAGTAATTTAATATCCAAAATTTTTAAGAATAATTTAACTATCATTTATTATAAAAATAATTGTGACCATATGTCGATGCTTCACCATTTTATATTTCAGCTAGGCTTAATTTTTATAATGGGCCTTGAAATAAGTCTAAGATTTTGATTTTTTTTTTTACTTATATTAGTTTATTTGATGAGTCTAACTAATTAATAAACTTCGGTACGGAATCATTGACAATTATAAATTAATTGTTCAGTATATATAGGTTAATAGGACAAAAAACATTTTATATTAAATTTCGAGGTACCAAATTTGCAACGACATAAATTTACACTAACCGTCCCAATTCAGACACATCAACATAGCTACTAATTTCACCCCAAAATACTTTGAAATCTTGAAATTCAATCGATAATAGATTCTATCATCGGTTAGGTGAAACTACCAGATAGTCTCAAAGTAATTGGATCGTGTAAATTTCTTATATATATTATAAAAGATCCATCCAATATTAATTTTATACAATTTTTTCTTAAGGAAAGAGATGTAAGTTTGAACTCGTGTAAAAAATAATTTTCCTCCATATCCATGTCATGATATATATATATATATATATATATATATATAATAGTAGTTGTTGAACGAATTGTTTTTCTATATCGTTTATGAAATTATTAAAGTCTAACAGGTTGCAATGCGTTGGAGTTTAAGTAGTTTGAACAAGTGTACTGCAAATTTTGATCCAGGTAGTTTGTCGGATGATATATTGAAGCTCGAGTTTAGATAATTTGAATCTTAACTTTGAACGATTTGAAATGATACAACGGTCTGAAAACATGAAATTACAATTTAAAGAGAGACTGAATCTGAAACAACTCGATGTTTTTATTTATCGATCACTAGAACTTAGGATAATAAAAATATTCTAACAAAGTGGAACTACAAGATAGTCTCAAAGTAATTGGATCATGAAAATTTCTTATATCTCTTACTATTATATAAAACAAGAGAGTCTCTTGCTACTTTTTTGATCCAACTTGATTACAACAATATAATTATACATGATTATCTACAAACATCACTTTGAGAGTCACATATTCAAAGACCAAAATAATAATGATAAAAACCTGTCCTCTTTCTCCACATACTCTTACAAATCTTAATGCAATTTTTTCACTCACTAAACTCTCTCAAATTCTATTTTTCACGTTTTTTCTTAAATTTTTTTAGCCTTCTTCATTTGTACTGATTTGAAAAATATTAGAATACCTACAAAAAATTTAATTCCGAATTTTTTGTCCAATTTATGCGTAAAATTTTTGTATATACACATAGTTGTTAGAGTAGATGCGCTGCAAGCCAACGGTTAGCTAGGGAATTTGTTGACTCAAGTGTAATAAACAATCTTTATTTTAATATAATTTAACTTTTCATGATTTCATTTTACTTTATCTGTATATCCATGCAATCAGCATAGATAAAGTTCTTGATTATACTTTAATAAAAATGAATCGTAATTCGATGTTGAAACTCATTTGTAAACACCGTATAATCTAAATTTGTTCCTAGTCGATTCAGCCGCCTAAAACCTGGATAAAGGTCGCTTGAGCTCGAGACTAGCATCTGTGATGTTGTGTACCGCGTTTCTTGGTAAGGGCATAGAGATGTCTAAACATGCAGATGAGTAGTCATATGATTATTATACTGAACTACCTCCCTTAGACTTTACAAGTTGTTATCATTCATCGAGATGATAAGTTCGTGGTTATGATTGTACACCATTATTTCTTACGACCCAAGACAACACTGAGACTCTATATGCTAGGACTGTGCTTTGACTCGTTTAACGACTCTAGGATGTTCATAATGTGGCGAGATTGGGTACAGTTGCGATACATGTAGGAGCCAGTGCATTGTAGTCGGGAATTCACCACTCACCTACAGGTATGGATATCCTACGTGATTTGATAAAATAATAGTGCATGGAATCTCTGGCCAGAGTATGAGATGTACTTTAGAGAAGGAGTTCTCCAATTGTACATGCGATGCCACTATTTATTCTCAAAGATGTGCCACATAGTTATCAAATTATTATGCAACCCCTTATGAACCAAAGATTGCAGATTCGATCGGGATATATGAGGTGAAGGGACCGTACTGCATGTTAATCATAATTGACTGGTTCTTGCAGTCATTATCACTGATACCAAGGGAATCATGGGGCGATGCTACTAGATGCTCTTACCATGGTTCGATGGGTTTAATCAGAAATTTGATTTCTGACATTCTCATGATCAATTGTTGATACATAGAATGGGGCAAATTAGGGTAAGCCCGAATAAATGATTATGTCCTGAATCACAAAGAGTTGTGAACCCACGACTAGCTGTATCTCTGAACCATTGATGGTCACACAAGCACGGGATCATTTGTTCCCGTGGAGAGAATAAATTCAAGAAGTTGAATTTTATCATGATATAATAAATTCAAGAAGTTGAATTTATGTTAATTAAATTTCGAGAAAATACATTCAATGAGTTGAATTTATAAGATAGTAAATTCAAGAAATTGAATTTATGAATTTATAAAATTTGAAGAGAATAAATTCAAGGAGTTGAATTTGTAAAATTTGATAATTTAATTTACTCAAAAGTTGAGTTTATTAAATATTAAATTAAATATAGTGGGAAGTATGTTTAATAGGCCTGTAGTAGTACAAGTCTAACATATTAAATAATTAAAGTTCTTAATGGACTTTGATTAATTAATTAAACTAGTTGGACTAGTCCAATTAATTAATCAAGCTCATTAATGTTAATTATGAAAATTATGTCATGACTTGTTTATAAAAGATAGTAAATAAGCCAAAACTCTAGCCACCAAGCAAGCCTCCACTCTCATTGTGATTTTCGAAAATTCCTCCAACTTTTCTCTCAAAATTTTCGGCCACATCAAAGAGTTTTTGCTTTGAGCCGCCTCTCGATTTTAATCTCCAACGTTGAAACTTATTTCAAATATTCTAGTGCTATTTGGAATAGGAACAAATCTTCTAGTCGTGGATCTGATTCAAAGATTAAAAGAAGGAGTTCTCGAAGAAAGTTCGTAGGAAATACATCAAGAGATATCTTCGCTAATCCCAGAATAGTTGGAGCCTAGTGAATCTTTCACCAAAGGTAAAAGTTTTGAGCATCTTGTGTATGTTTAATTATTAGAACCATACGAGTGCTCAAACAAATATATCTTGAATGTCAAGATCTAAAAATATTTAAAACTTCCGCTGCGTTTGGGCACGAGAAAACCGAGATCCAACAATAGTTTATGCCACAATTACTAAAAGATCTGCCCAATATTCTTTTTATACAACCTTTTCTCTAAAAAAATAGGCGTGAGGCGTGAGTTAGGTTTATAAGGTAGCTCAAACTCTATAAATTTAAAAATATATAACTAATTAATTGAGATTAAAACATCCATCTCCCGATTTCTTCGGTAGCTTGTGATGCATGTTACCAAATCACACCCAAAGGTCAATGCATATACACATACACACACACATATATATATATTGAAATATTTTAATATTTAACACAACGTGACTTGTGTGTGTTTGTGTGTTCAATAGTTGACGCTTGTTTTATTGGTTAGTCATATCAAAATTCATATTAAATTAATAAGGATATCTTCTTCTCTTTCACAGAAAACGACATTAATTTCCTACACTGTGACATCTTTCTTTAGTTCTTGGATCTCTGCAAACTAAAATATGTGTAGGGTGTGGGGATTTGTAGCAGAAAACAGTACCTAGAAAGACATAAAAAACCCTCAACTTTTCCTTGAAGAAATCCACGATGGAACAAGCTTTTCACAATGTTGTGTCACTAAAAGTTTTTTTTTTCTTCTGCCCACTTTTTTTGCATCACAACACAAAATCCCAGAAACTGAAAAGTCTAAATTTATAATAATCTGAATCACACCATGCCCCTTCAAATCTCTCTGATTTGTACTTACTTACAGTCAGATTCAATCAGTAGTAGTAATAGTACATCCCCTTCTCATGTGTCTTCTTGTCATCATTGAACATTAACAAATTACTGTTGTTGTTAATGATCATTTCCTTAATTTCCTCAAGATCATACTCCAACTGAGCCCCATTTTCCACTTCCTTCTGATCAAGCTTTGGAGCTGCTAAATCCGCTTGAACATCAAGATCAGGACCTCCAGTGATGATCTTTCCGTGATTATGAAGCATGAACTTTTGGTTATCCGCAGAGATGAAACCCTGATTCCAACACCCCATTTCTTCTTGTTTAACTATATGATTATCTTTTCCGTGGCTGATTTGGCTGCAACTTCCATCAGATGAGGAACATCTTGCTTCATGGTTCACTCCGAACATTAATAAGTTGTCTTTAACCGGATAATAACACTGCAAATCCATTAAACCCTCCTGGTTTTGCTGACGAAAACAAGAATACTTAGTGCTGTTGTTATTGTAGTTTAAAAGACTTTGAGGAGTTGAAATGGAAGCTTGAGATGTAGCAGATGGGGTGTAAATTAATGAGTTATTATAAAACTGAGACAAGCTAGGTAGAGATTGGAATTGAGATAACAATGGAGCTTGAAGATTGCTTGAAAATGGTACAATTTTTGCTTGCTGCGAAGGAAGCAATCCCATTATCTTCTTCTTAAGTTTGGTGTTCCAGTAATTCTTGATATCATTATCAGTTCTTCCAGGTAACTGAGCAGCAATTATGGACCACCTGAAATAAATATTTGTGAACAATAAAAGATTTTCCGTAACAAGAAAGTTTCGAGGTTTCGCATAAAGAAGAGGTCACTTTAAAAGTATTAATCGGCAACCTAAAATTTGATATGCATGCATGAAACTGTCTAGAAATGGAAGATTTTCTTGACATTACGTGTAAAATGATCCGCACTTGGGTTCCCACAGACTCTGTGTGTGATATTTCCAAAACCAGGTATTTTTTTTCTTTCTTTTCATCTCTGGACTTATTATTTCTTTCCATATTCAGTTTGAAATTATTTTGGCCTACAGTCATTTGGCATAGGTAACATTTCAAGAAAATTTAGGGATTTGCTCAAAGTAGCTGGTACAAATTTTATCTTAAAAAAGCCATGAAACACACAACAAATTAATTAAATATGATAAAAGGAGTAGATTTTCCCACCTGCTTCCGATACTGGCATAAAGGGTGCAAATGATTCTGTCTTCTTCATCAGAAAATTCACCATGTTTGATATTTGGTCTCAGATAATTGAGCCACCTTAATCTACAGCTCTTTCCACATCTCTTCAACCCTGATAATTTTTCCCCAATTAATCAATCCATTAAAAATATCCCAAAGAAACAGAAGATGAAAAGAGAACTATAAGTAGTCGTGTATTTTCTTATTACAAACTAAGTACCAGCTTTCTGAGGCAAAGCAATCCAATTCCCAGCAGTTCCATATTTTCCTATGAATTCTCTAAGCTTCGCATCTTCTTCAGGTGACCATGGACCTTTCTTCACATTAGCTTTATCACAGCAAGGAGCCCTTCCCATCCCTCTCTCTTTCTCTTTTTTGTAGAGTAATATTATTTTTATGGATTGTCGAGAAACTTGTCTCTTTACGTTTATTTATTGAGTTGGTGCAAAACAGTAAAATGCCAGGACCATGAATAATTTCCTTGATGGACTAAACAAGTCAAAAAGGAGATATATATATGGGGTTCTTAATTAATTTTTTCTTCAGGAAAAACAGTTAATTTAGATTTCTCAGGTTTGTCAAGTTTTATTTTTCTAAATTATCAAAGTTTTTTTTTAAAAAAAAAACTGTAATTTTGAGGGTTAGTATTATTTTACCTAAGTGTTGACATATTATCAATCTTCGATGTCACGTCGATATTTTAAGTGTTATATTAGTATTTTCTGATGACACGTCGATTTTCCGACGAAACGGGAACAAAGTTACATACAACTTTGACAAGTTAGATGACCAAATCATAAAATATGACTACACTGAATTGATTATTTTCTCATAACTTCATGCCTTGTCTATTCCTTGTATTTCAAAATTCGGTTTAATTAAATTTACTTAATAAGCTTAAAATTGATTAGAATGTAGTTGAATTGTTTCGTTGTTAGTCTTGTGAATTAGTCAATTTGTTGGAAAAAAACGTATATAATGACAGCTAGTTTTGATCTTGAGTGTGTGATTTATATTCTCTCATTTTGAGTACCCACTCTATGAATAAGGAAATATTACATATGTGGATGAAGTATTTAATTTAATTTTAAAAGTATAATAAAATGATTTATATTATTGAGAATTTGAAATACATTATTTTGGTTAGAAAAACAACTCAAAATTAAAATTGAAGAATTTTCTACCTACAAAATGATGTTAAAATTACCTAAACAATTTAAATTATTTGAATAAATAAATTTAAAACAACTAGTCTAAACAGCTAAATAACTTTGAAGAGATACATGGCGAATGAGCGAAATTAAACGTCTAATATAAATAAAACGTAATGATTTGGTCAAAATTGACAAAACTCATGATTGAACGTATTAACCCAATGAAGTAATAATAATAATCTATACTATTTATTAAGAAGAGATTTTAATACTTAACTTTTGATGAATTGAATCATTTTCTTTATTTTTAAAATTACCTCACACATTTGATTCTAATGTATATATAATTTTGTTCTTGAATTTAACTCTTTTAAAAAAAATTGATTGTATTTTATACATCAAATTAATATTTATTTAGTTTTTAATTTAGGATAATAAAGTATGCTAATTTTTATATTTCATAATTGTAGAAAAATATTCTTCCTTAATCACATGTAACATTTAATTTTTTAAATACCATAACTAAATCAAAACTTAATTAGAAACTAAAAAAGTAAAATACGTAATATTTATGTATTATATTAAAAATAATAATAGTACAACCCGCTATTTCATTTAAGTATTCATATATATTACAGAAAATTAATATTGTTTTAGAAAATAAAATTAATTTTTAGTCGGTCTTTATAATAAATTTGCTAGTTAGGACAAAACATGATGATAAGCAGAACGATCTAAAAGGTGATTTGTCTATCGGAAAATAGAAAATTATTATGATAGCTGAAAAGAAAAACCTGCAGGTTTCACTACTGTTTAAGGGGATATGATTTGTAAAAGTGACTGATCATGTTTTATACATGAATGACCCATCACTAATTAATTCTGAGAGAATATTTATATTTAATGATTTTATGATCAGATTAATGACTTGTCGATGCAGATTTTGATTCGTCACATGGCATGCAAATTAATTAAAGGCAGCTGCCACACACCCAAATATTAATTACCCAATTACATATATATGTATACCGGTCTTTATACAACGTACATATATACTACTAAGTATATATAAATCATGCGCATTCTTTCAAATCGAACTGTCGATCGAAATCATATTTGAGTATTATTAATTTGTTTTGGTGCTGTTGAATTCGACCTTAAACTTGAGTCGGTTTAATGTAATTATCCGAGTTGTTGAAAGTCGACCAACTTAATTTCTTTGAGCATTGAAAGAAACAGGCTAGATTAATATGCAATCGAGCTCGATCTCATCTCTTGTCAAATCGGCACTGAAGACTGTGGGCTGACTCGTTTTCGCCGCTAGGCTTGATCATACAAGTAGGGGTGAACATTAATGAATCAGTTAAACCAAATTAATTGGCTGAACCTGACTAATTTGGAAATTCCATTTGGTTAATTTAAGAATTCTGTTTTGATTTTTTAAAAATATTGGTTCAGTTTTGGTTTTTGAATTTAAAAAATTGGGTAAGGCTTTTAACTAAGCATGGGGACAATTGGGAAGAAAATTCGGGCTTGCGTTCGTATCGATGGATTTAAAGCTATATAATTCAAATATATGAAAACAAATTCATTAGTTTGTTTGGATAAATCTACTTGGCAATATATTTTAAATATCAAATAGTTATTTTTTGAGTCAACTGTGGGGAATTTCGAATTTATCTATACGGTGAAATCATTTCAAATCATCCTCTAAATACTTCATCAATTTATAAATTCTTCAATCCAAATAGGTTATGAATACCAATTTCTTTTATTGGTTCTTGATTGAACTCCACGGTGTGATTCGTGAATGTAGAACTCCGACTCTGAACCGCTTACAGCGTGACTGGAGAACTCCAACTCTCATTCTTGAATATTGTCTAAAAAATTATCGATTTCAGATAAAAAATAAGTCATCTTAAATAAAAAAAATTATCGATAAATAAAAATTTCATAGATCAAAGAATATAATACAAAATACACCAGGAAAATCAACAAAAGCATATAGTACTCAAAATACAAAACATAGTCATCCCTCGGGCATACACAAGCCAACAAACATACAACTATTTCTTTGGTATTTTATTAACTAGGTCCATGTGAACCATTTGCATGCAAGTTATTAAATTTCTTTGATATTTTATTAAATTTTTTTAAAGCATTAAATGCATGTTTATTTCATTAATTTTCGTTTAATTATTTTATGCATTTTATGCGTAATTGCATGATACGATTTGTTTCATGAAATTTTAAAAGTTTGTGCATTAGGGTTTATTGATGCATTTCACGCTCGAACGAGGAACGGAGACCGGAGAATTTTCAGGAAATATTTTTCGGGAGTGCGTTTGGATTTAATGAGCCTACTTTTAAGCTTATTGAGCTTGAAACTCTTTTAAAATTTTAATTAGAAAATTAGGACCCATTAATCTACTTGTTAACCATTTAAATAATATCTAATTATTCCCTAAGCACCCCACTAAACCTAATTCACTCCATTCAGCCGCCCACCCCCTCCAATCAAACAGCTTTTTCGTGAGTGCATCAGCAAGGGAATTCGTTTTCCTCCTCTTCTTCAAACTCAAGCTCTCTCCAGGTCTCGGTTTTCTTCCCTTCGAGCATTTGTGCACAAAAATCATCAGGCATGCCACGTGCTTTTGTTTTGCATCTTATACGCCATATATATATTGATGTGTGCCTAACCTTTTGTGAAATTCTAGATCCAGTGTAATGCATGGAGATTATTCGGTTTGCTTCAAGTTTATGCACTACTTTCATCCACTCACGGTTTTCTTTTGAATCTACTGCAAGAGGGATGCTTTAGTGTGTTGTCGAGGGCCTGCTGTCACCGAGAAAGAAAAGGTTTTAAGCTGGAGTCGTGACCTTGTTGGGTTGGGGGGGATAAGAGCGAATTTCTTGATGCTTTGGATCGTTAGTGAGGAGATCGGCGGCTTGGCTTGAACCGACTGTGCTAGGGCCGAACCAGGCCATGGGTAAGACCCTGCTGTGTCTGAGCCACGGCCTAGTAAGGCCAGATCATAGCTGGAACGAGCCTTGTGACCGATGGAGTATGGTGCGCGTTAAGAGCGATCTCCGATCGAGTGAGCGGTGCTTCTTGCATGGGGTCGAGTTTGTGGTTTCAAGGGGTTTAGAGAGGTCCTAGGGTGGTCCAAGAGCGGTAGTTCAGCAGCTGGTCCCATCAGTTGTTCGCTAGGAGCGAATTATAGGAGGGGTTTGAAAGCGGATTGTTTAAGGTGCTTGCTTGCGCAATGGAAGCTTCAAAAATTATTTTCATACAAGAACCGAGCATCCTAAACACTATAGTGTGTAGCAAATACAATAAAACATAAAATGTCATATATAGGGTGTTTTAGAATTTTACCTATCAATCTTAAAAGATTGATGATGGCTCCAACTTAGTTGTCAAACAACTAAGCTCTTCAAGGGCAAGACAAATCTTCAAGCTTCCAATGAGCACTAATTGCTCAAAAATTAAGACCACCACCAACAAAGAAGATCCACTCTAATCTTGCACTAGAAAAATTAGAGCCTTTTTTCATTGAAAAGAGTATACTTTCAATCAACAATTGAAGAAGCAAAAATTGGAGAGAATTTAGGAGCAAAATTTCGGCCATCTAGTGTGGGAGGAGAGAAGTATGGCTTTTCTTGGTTGTGTGAAAAGTTAAAATGAGCATGTGCATGCTATGCCTTGGATGTTGAAAAAGTAGCCTCCAACCCTTCAACTCTCTTGCATGCTTTCTACTCAGGCTTGTAACAAGTACAAGGCCCATGAACTTTTTATTTAAATGTCTCAAATACATTTGAGACCATTTAAACTTTATTTGATTTTATTCAAGCCCACTAGTTTAATATTTATCTCTAATTGGGCTCTACAAGGCCCAATATTATTTAATTTATTCAACACTTGAATTAATTTAATTATTTGGAGACTACTAGGTCCACTAGTGTTTAATTAATTCAACACTTGAATTAATTTAATTTAGTCCATAATAATGTTTATGAAAATCACAATTTTCAAATACATTATTTGTTTGGCCAACTTTTAATTTAGGAACACTTACTCAAATTAAAAGTTACATTCTCCTTATAGAAGTCATACTTCTATTTTTATTTAAGCTTATAAACTCCTTTATAAGCCGTTCAACATATTGAACTATTTTAACTTCTCAACGGGATCTAGAAAGTTAGCACTTGTGTTGCCCTCAATGGTTCATTGATACAACTAGTCGTGGGTTCACATCTCCATGTGGTTCGGGACTAAACATGTCCTTATATGAGCATACCCCAATTGCTCCATTCTTACTTATCAACTCCTTGATAATAAGAATGTCAGAACTCAAGTCTGATAGTACCCAACCAATCATGTTAAACGCCTAGCAACATCGCTTACATGATTCTCTAGGTATCAAATGATAGTGCATGCAAGAACCATTCAATTATGGTTTGCGTACAGTACAGTCCCTTCAACTCATATATCCCAACTGATTCGACAACTATTGGTATATCGAGAGCTTTCAAATAATCGATACTATGTGTCATGTCGTAGTTGCATCGATGGTGTAATCTAAGAAACCCTTTCTTATTTACCACCATACTCTGATCAGAGATTTCAAACTACATACACATAGGATATCCATACCCGAAGGTAAGCGGTGAATACCCGACTACAATGCATCGACGCTTATATGTTTCGACAAAACACCGAACCTTGCCACCTGATGACCCCATATAAGTCGGTAAACAAGTCAAAGTGCAATGCTAGCATATAGAGTCTCAATGTTGTCCCGGGTCATAAGGACTAATGGTGTACAACCATAAACTAGGGACGTTTCCACTCGATAAGTGAGAACCACTTGGAAAATCCTTTATGGAGGTTGTTCAGTGCACTCTACAAGGAGCACCTATCTGCATGTTCGGACATCACAATGTCCCCTACCAATGAAACATGGTACTCACATCGCAGATACTAGTCTCAATCTCGAGCGGCCTATATCCTTCTTAGCGGCGGCTGAATTGACTAGGAACTGTTTAGAATATACAGTATTGTAAATATGAGTTTCATGATAGTCATCATATGAGCATCTCATATTCTTTCTGCTATTTGTATATTCAAGGACTTTATCTATGCAACTGGCATGGATATATAGATAAAGGTGTGCCAAAAAATAATTTCAAATATTATTAAAATAAAAATTGTTTATACATAGAGTTTCAACATGAACCATCGGCCAACACTTCGCTCGACGGGCACCTACTCTAACAATCTCCCACTTGCACTAGAGTCAACTACACATATGCTTCAAACCCATTGATTCGCGATGCTTTTGGAATAATGGTCCTGGTAAAGGCTTAGTTAGTGGATCAGCAACATTATCTGCGGAGCCGACTTTGTCAATCGACACTTCTCCTCTTTCCACAATCTCTCGGAGGATGTGGTACTTTCTCAATACGTGTTTGGATTTCTAATGAGATCTTGGCTCCTTTGCTTTAACTATATCTCCCGTGTTGTCACAAAACACCGGGACTGGAGCAACTCCATTAGGAATGACGCCCAACTCTTGGACGAAATTCCTTATCCAAACAGCTTCCTTTGCTTCAGCTGATGCAACAATGTATTCGGCCTCAGTGGTGGAATCCGTAGTACTGTTTTGCTTGGAACTCTTCCAAAAGACAGCAGCACCATTGAGCATGAATACGAACCCAGAGGTTGACTTCGAGTCATCAATATCGCTTTGGAAGCTAGAGTCGGTATAGCCTTCCAATTTCAGTTCTCCACCCCATAGACCAAGAATGTAAAGGCCCGTATTTCGTATTCATATTTTAGCGGAATTATTAAAAATTTTCTAAATAAATAATTATCTTGCCTCATTTATAAAGTAAACATGTGAATAATTTTAACTTTAAAATATCAGCAGAAGCAAATATTGTTTTCAAACAACAACTTAAAAAATGTATCCAACGTATTAAAACTGAGTTTGAACATAAGAAAATGCATAAACTAAAACATGAGGTCCTAGGGTTCCTACTACCGCTGACCCAAGCCAACTCACCGGTCTCCGCCCTCGGCCTCGACCTCATCAGTACCTACAACAATCAAGTCTAGTGAGTCTAAAGACTCAACATGTATATATCGTGAATAACAAGTAATTATATCATAAAATCGCATGCAACGTAAAATTATAATATCATGAAGCGTACGGTAAAAATCATATCATGAGTAATTATAAATACGTGCATATCTGAAAATCATACGTAAAAGCTTTGCTCGATAGAGCTCTGTCATATCATATCATAATTTTTCTGGTAGAGATAACGTTTCTAAGCAAGTGGCCCATAACATAACATGAACGCCTGATCAGACTGAACCACAGTATACTGGGCGGTAGAGATCACCACAGCCCTTGGACTGGATATCCGTACCCATACATAATCGTAAACCGATCGTAAGTCACCGGGTGGAGAGGTTCTCGGTTGCGCCTACCGACTTCCAAACCCATAAACGTAAGGTGGCCACAAGACATATCGCATATATCTCAAAAATAAACATTTTATATTTTTATGCACGTAATATAATTATAACCATGTTTTTACCGGATGAGTTGGATCGCTCCCAGGCTTGCTACGACTTAATTCTAATATGTGACACATGCAAATAATCTTATCTTGACCAAAACTTGACAATTGAATAAAAAACGAGACGATTAGGACCGACAACTTAATTTTTCAATCATGGCTTCGTACGAAACCGAACCAACATTAAACCGACTTTTAACCATGATTAAAAATACCCCTAACATACTGAAAAATGTTCATGATGATAGCAGTACACGAAAATTGGTGAATGGAATCCAAAATATAAAACACTCTTTCGAGAGTCATTTTGGCACATTGCACCGTAAATTCTCGTATGACCTCTAGACTCAACCGAATCACAAACGGCCAAAAACATGACTTTCCTAACTCATTAGGTACTGTCCAGTCCAAGGCCATAGGCTAAAAGCCAACCAAGTACTCAAACCACCACCAAAAACCGAGACCCAAAGCTGCTGTCAAAATACAATAGTAGCAGCTTGTGTGTTTGTGGAGTAAACTCTGAAATTAATAACCATTGGCTTGAACCACCGACCAAAGACTCTTACCAACATCCTAAGGCATGGCTTGGATCATGGCTAAGGTCTAAAAGCCAGTCACAATCCAAGCAACCACCGACAATACCAAGCTTCTACCGAGAGCTCCAATTATGTGCAGTGGGATGTATTGCATTGTTTTGTCATCTTAGATCGTTCCAGTGGTTACGTGATCAACCATGGCTCGATATAGACATGATGAAGTATTGTATGAACCATGGCTATGGGCTAGATGCCAACCATAATCCAAACAACACACCAAAACCGAAGTGTACTCACCCAAAAATTCAGAATTTTGAAAACTGTGGGACGTATGCTATGTTGCTGTAAAAATCTGATGAGCCGTGAACCAAACATGGAAAGACTGACTTGGTCACGTCCTAGACATGATAAGGGAGGGTTGTAACCGTGGCTACAGTCCCTAGGACAGCCAAGATTCGAACCCACACCCTAAACACACAAATGATAAAACTTTGACCCAAATTCTGCACTCAAGGAAAAGTTTCTGTCATTTCTTTGTTGGTGTGTGTATGAACTCGAACCATTGAACGAAAAACACCCTAACACATTCTAAATTATGCCTAGAAGCAGCCTTGAGTGCCTGGAACCGAACATCATCCTCAAATCAACAAAAACATAGCAACCGTGAAGCACAATCAAAAAGCCGAGGTGTATGTCTTGAGTTTTGAATAAGTTGCTATGAATTTCGTGTTGTCACTTGATTCCTGAACATATACTGATTTAAAATACTTAATATGACTTGATTGAAGAGCAAAGGAATAATATGTACATGCCTGGAATTTGTTTCGACAAAAAAACAAATCAATACGACGAATACGAGCGGCAGAATCGGAGTTGGTTTTCTCTTCTTATTTCTGTTGCTGAGTCTCGGTTCTAAGCTGCTGTTTTTCTGCTATTTTTTCGAAGGGGAGAGTATGGGTTTGCAATACAATGAAGATGAGTGTTATAGGAGGTGTTAAAGGTGTAATAATATGCATTAAGGTGGGAGGTTACAAGTGAAGGAGTGAAATGGATTTGAATTGTTTCCTTATTCTCCTTGCTGCCGATTCTTTTTCTCACTTTCGTTGCATGTTCTCTTTTATTTGTTAACACATTGAATTGAGAAAGAATTAAGGTGTATTATTGTGTTTGAATTTTATTACTAATTAAAGAATTAAAATGAGGGAATGAATTCACCTTGATGTCCATTTAGAAGTGCCTTGAATGGGGAGTTACTAACCATTTGATCGTGTCTAGTATTTGACCGAAATTTGTCACCAATTCTTGCATGGTATAATAGTGTTTTAAATTCTTGTATTTTAATTACTTAAAGTTTAACACACTCATTATATATTTTAGTAAATTAACAATTTAGGATAGAACGTTGCATGGTTTAACTTTTATGTATTTAAATGCTATGTTTAATTTCTTGAATATATTATACCTAAATTAATTTATCCCTATTTGTTTACATATTTTAATTTAAGCTTTAATTAAATATTGAATCTAAAAGAACTTATTTAATAATTTAGCTCCAATTAATTTAATAAATCCTAAAACATTCTATTTCTTTAAATTAAATAATTTCTTGCCTTAAATTAAATTTAGGAATACTTTTCATATTATTAGTCTTACTCTAATCTCCAAACTCTGGTCCAGCCTCGCGTATTTATCCTGAAAAACTAAATATCTAATAATCATGGCTTAACAATTATAAAAATGGATTAAACACTTCATATATTTATAAAAATTCATTTTTAATATAAATAATGGCAATTATGCATGGCTTATACGTAATCTGATTTTCGGGTTCTACAACTCTCCCCCCTTAAAGAAATTTCGTCCCCGAAATTATAACTTACCGAATAACTCAAGATACCGACTCTTCATCTCTGGCTCGGATTCCTACGTAGCTTCCTCCTCCGAATGATTAAGCCATTTGACTTTCACTAGCTTGACCAATTTGTTCCGAAGCTTTTTCTCTTTCCTGTCTAAGATTTGTACTGGTCTTTCCTCATAAGACAAGTTCGGAGTGAGTTGCAAAGGTTCAAAGTTCAAGACATGCGATGGATTTGCCATATACTTCCTCAACATAGAGACGTGAAACACGTTGTGTACTCCGGCCAGATTCGGCGGAAGATCAACACGATAAGCTAACGTCCCAACTCTGTCGAGGATCTCAAATGGTCCGATGAATCTCGGACTGAGCTTTCCTTTTTTCTTCCCGAACCGCATAACACCTTTTATCGATGCTATCTTCACGAAAACATGGTCACCAACAGCAAACTCCAGATCTCTCCTCCTCTGATCTGCATAACTCTTCTGTCTACTCTGAGCAGTCCTCATCCTATCACGGATCTTGACTACTATATCAGCAGCCTGCTGCACAATCTCCGGGCCCAATTTTGATATCTCCCCTACTTCATCCCAATGAATAGGCGATCTACACTTACGACCATACAGTGCTTCATATGGAGCCATACCCATAGACGACTGAAAACTGTTGTTATAGGTAAACTTCACCAACGGTAGCTTTGATTCCCAACTTCCTGAGAAATCTATGACACATGCTCGAAGAAGATCTTCCAAAATCTGGATAACTCTCTCGGACTGACCATCTGTCTGTGGGTAGAAAGATGTGCTAAACAACAACTTCGTACCCATAGCTGAATGTAGACTCTTCCAAAATGAGGAAGTAAACTTAGGATCTCGGTCAGATACTATCGAAACGGGAATGCCATGAAGTCTAACGATCTCCCGGATATATAACTCTGCATACTAGATCATGGAGAAAGTCGTCTTAATAGGCAAGAAATGAGCTGATTTCGTAAGACGATCAACAATCACCCATATAGTATTCGACCCTCTGATTGACTTTTGTCAGACCGACAACGAAGTCCATGGTGACATTCTCTCACTTCCACTCGGGAATAGGAAGAGGCTTGAGCAAACCTGCTGGTCTCTGATGCTCCGTCTTCACTAGCTGGCAAGTCAGACACTTGGACACAAAACGTCTGATATCCTTCTTCATTCCATGCCACCAATATAATAACTGCAGATCTTTGTACATCTTCGTACTCCCTGGATGAATAGAGTACGGCGACATATGGGCCTCAGCTAAAATATCTGCTCGAATAGAATCGCTGCTAGGAACCCACATTCTGTCTCGATATCTCACAATACCGTCTCTTACTATGTACAAGATACTGCCCTTGGCCTCATCTCTCTGCCTCCACTTTGCCAACTGTTCCTCTGCTAACTTTCCACTGCGAATACGGTCTAGAAGAGAAGACTGAATCGTCAAAGTAGATAGACGAGGAACTCTACCTCGAGGATATGTCTCTAGATCAAACCTCTGCATCTCAAACTGAAGATGTCTCAAAACCACCAAATGAGCCATCACTGCGACTTTCCTGCTCACCGCATCCGCAACTACATTAGCTTTGCCAGGATGATAGCTAATGTCACAGTCGTAGTCCTTCACTAGCTCCAACCAACGCCTCTGACGCATATTCAACTCTTTATGTGTAAAGAAGTATTTGAGACTTTTGTGGTCGGTAAAGATCTGGCACTTCTCTCCGTACAAATAATGCCTCCAAATCTTCAATGCAAATACTACGGCTGCCAACTCTAGATCAGGGTAGGATAGTTCTTCTCATGAATCTTCAACTGACGAGAAGCATATGCTATCACCTTCCCATGCTGCATCAATATTGCGCTTAACCCGAGTTTCGAAGCATCGGTATACAGAACAAAATCTCCGGGCCCTGAAGGTATGTCCAATACTGGCGCCGAAATAAGAGCTTGCCTCAGTGTATCGAAGCTCTTCTAACACTCTTCGCTCCACACATACTTAGCATTCTTCTTTGTCAATGATGTGAGTGGAACTGCGATGGAGGAAAATCCCTGAATAAACTTTCGATAATATCCTGCTAGCCCAAGGAAACTACGAATCTCTGATGCATTTTGTGGCACAACCCAATCTTTGACGGCTGTAACTTTCACTGGGTCTACCTCAATACCACTGCTAGAAACGACGTGGCCTAAGAACGCCACCTTCTCTAACCAGAACTCGCACTTACTGAACTTCGCGAATAACTTGTGCTTTTGCAAGGTTTGCAGTACTGTGGTTAGATGTCTGCTGTGATCCTCTTGATTCTTTGAGTAGACGATAATATCGTCTATGAATACTATCACGAACTGATCAAGATACGGCTGAAATAAGCGATTCATGAGATCCATGAAGATCGCTGGCGCATTCGTCAAACCGAACGACATCACAAGAAACTCGAAATGGCCATAACGAGTCCTAAAAGCAGTCTTGAGAACATCGGCGTCTTTCACCCGTAACTGATGATACCCGGAACGCAGATCTATCTTGGAGAAGAGTGAAGCTCCCTGCAACTAATCAAACAAATCTTCAATCCTCGGAAGTGGGTATTTGTTCTTCACTGTAACTCTGTTCAACTCCCGGTAATCACTGCAGAGCCTCATCGAACCATCCTTCTTCTTCACAAATAAGAAAGACTGGCGCGCCCCATGGCGAAAAACTCAGGCGAATAAATTCCTTGTCAAGAAGTTCCTGAATCTATTTCTTGAGTTCCGCCATCTCCGTCGGTGCCAATCGGTACGGTGCTTTGGAGATCGGTGCAGTACCGGGCATAAGGTCAATAGAAAATTCCACCTCTCACACCGGTGGCAAACCAGTGACGTCATCAGGAAAAACGCCTAGAAAATCCCGGACAATTGGAACATCGGATGCTGACTGTTTGGGTGTCTCGGGAACAGATAAAAGAGTAGCTAAAAATGCTCGGCACCCTCGATGCATGAGTTTCCTAGCCTGGACATAAGGTATTATACGCGGTAAATTAAAATACCTGTCTGGCTCGAATAAGAATTGCTCCATCCCAGGCGGTTGGACTAGAACAAATCTCCGCTGGAAATCAATCAAAACTCTGTTCCTCAATAGCCAGTCCATCCCTAGAATGATATCAAATTCTGGCATCGGCAGAACGATAAGATCCGCATACACAAGATTACCATGAAGTTCGAGGTCTATATCTCGGATCACACTAATAGCTGTCAGTTCCTCTCCAGAAGGCAATGCTACTGAATACGCTATGTCTAGCCCAATTGTCTTGATCTTGAGAGAATTTGCAAAGGTTTATGAAATGAACGAATGAGTAGCCCCTGAATCTATCAAGGCTTTCGTAGCTGAACCGGCTATAAAAATTCTCCCTGAAATATTGGAATATCATGATAAACCCAATAGTTTTACAAGAACTAAGCTTTTAGACATGCAAAGGTCAAAGTTTTTCTAATCCTAAATTCCCGAAAATAACCCTGATTAGAACATGCAATCCTATAACCAATTCTAAGTTAAAAATCTTAACTCAAACTCTTATAACATTACATTTCAAATACGAACTTAAAGCTTTAGGATACCTGTCATGAGCATCGTCTCTGGGTTAGTCTCCGCTGTATGGAGAGCAAAAACTCTGCCTTGGGTAGGCAGATTTTTCTGAGGGCAATTCTTCAGTATGTGGTCAGTACTGCCACATTTGTAACACTTCCCCGAGCCATACATACAAGTCCCCGCATGACGGCGTGAGCACTTGGCACAGACTGGATACTCTGATGTCTTCGGGACTACACGTCCCTGCTGATGCTGTCCTCTGCTCCTGGATGAGCCGTGGAAAGGCTTCTTACTCGGATGCTGCTGCTGAGGAGGACGGTATGGTGCCTGAAATGGTCGTTTACCCTGGCGATCGCGCTCAATATCATTCTGGTCTTGCTCTGCCGCTAGAGCTCTGGAAACAGCAACATCATAGGTAGTAGGGCCAGCCACCCTAACATCACGGCGTAAGATCGGCCGCAGACCATTCAGAAAATGCCTCAATTTGGCTCCAGCATCATTAGCAATTAGGGGTACAAAACGACATCCCCTCTCGAACTTACGGATGAACTCCGTAACAGTCAAGTCTCCCTGCCTCAAGGTCATGAACTCCGTGGTCAACCTGGAACGCACCTCTTCAGTAAATTATTTAGAGTAGAATACCTCTGTGAAATGCGTCCAGCTCAAAGTAGCCAAATCCAAAGCTACAGATGCTCCTTCCCACCATAGGCGAGCGTCTCCTCCAAACAGATAAGTCGCACAACGAACCCTATCTCCATCTTCGAGCCCCATAAACTCGAAAATAACCTCAAGGGACTTAATCCAGCCCTCGGCAGCCATAGGATCTGACGTCCCTAAGAACTCCTTCGGTCGCATCTTCATGAACCGCTCATAGATAGCCTCCGGCCCCGTCTGTCTGGCTCCCACTGCATTGTTCCCCGCAAACTGTGCGAAGAACTGAGTCATCCCAGCTAGCATCTGGGCATTCATGTCTGGTGGAGGGGGTGGTGGTAAATCTCTCTCCTCATTCTCATGACGATGCTCATCACCTCCCGTGCGATCAATAATGCGTCTAGGAGGCATGCTGTTCCATAATTATAACCCATACGTAACCAACATGCATAATCCCACTATGTTCTTTAAATTTAAATAAATACTGCATAATCGTAATCTTGACATACAATATTTCATGCAATCATGATGAAAAAAAATATTTCATGCTTTAAACGAAATGCGTAATCGTAAAACTTACAGACCGAAGACGTGACTTCATGAGCTTCTCGAGAGCAGTAGTAGTACAACCATTTACAAGATCATAGGCTCTGATACCAACTATAAAGGCCCGTATTTCATATTCATAATTTAGCGGAATTATTAAAATTTTTTTAAATAAATAATTATCTTGCCTCATTTATAAAGTAAACATGTGAATAATTTTAACTTTAAAATATCAGCAGAAACAAATATTTTTTTCAAACAACAACTTAAAAAATGTATCCAACATATTAAAACTGAGTTTGAACATAAGAAAATGCATAAATAAAACATGAGGTCCTCAGATTCCTACTACCGCTGACCCAAGCCAACTCACTGGTCTCCGCCCTCGGCCTCGACCTCATCAGTACCTACAACAATCAAATCTAGTGAGTCTAAAGACTCAACATGTATATATCGTGAATAACAAGTAATTATATCATAAAATCGCATGCAACGTAAAAATATAATATCATGAAGCGTACGGTAAAAATCGTATCATGAGTAATTATAAATACGTGCATATCTGAAAATCATACGTAAAAGCTTTGCTCGATAGAGCTCTGTCATATCATATCATAATTTTTCTGGTAGAGATAACGTTTCTAAGCAAGTGGACCATAACATAACATTAACGCCTGATCAGACTAAACCACAGTATACTGGGCGGTAGAGATCACCACAGCCCTTGGACTGGATATCCGTACCCATACATAATCGTAAACCGGTCGTAAGTCACCAGGTGGAGAGGTCCTCGGTTGCGCCTACCGATTTCCAAACCTGTAAACGTAAGGTGGTCACAAGACATATCGCATATATCTCAAAAATAAATATTTTATATTTTTTTGCACGTAATATAATTATAACCTTGTTTTTACCGGATGAGCTGGATCGCTCTCAGGCTTGCTGTGACTTAATTCTAATATGTGACACATGCAAATAATCTTATCTTGACCAAAATGTGACAATTGAAACAAAAACGAGACGATTAGGACCAACAACTTAATTTTTCAATCATGGCTTCGTACCAAACCGAACCAACATTAAACCGACGTTTAACCATGATTAAAAATACCCTTAACTTACTGAAAAATGTTCATGATGATAGCTGTACACGAAAATTGGTGAATGGAATTCAAAAATATAAAACACTCTTTCGAGAGTCATTTTGGCACATTGCACCGTAAATTCTCGTACGACGTCTAGACTCAACCGAATCACAAACGGCCAAAAACATGACTTTTCTAACTCATTAAGGTACTGTCCACTCAAAGGCCATAGGCTAAAAGCCAACCAAGGACTCAAACAACCACCAAAAACCGAGACCCAAAGTTGCTGTCAAAATACAGCAGTAGCAGCTTGTGTGTTTGTGGTGTAAACTCTGAAATTAATGACCATTGGCTTGAACCACCGACCAAAGACTCTTACCAACATCCTAAGGCATGGCTTGGACCATGGCTAAGGTCTAAAAGCCAGTCACAACCCAAGCAACCACCTAGGACAATACCAAGCTTCTACCGAGAGCACCAATTCTGTGCAGTGGGATGTATTGCATTGTTTTGTCATCTTAGATCATTCCAGTGGTTACGTGATCAACCATGGCTCGATCTAGACATGATGAGGTGTTGTATGAACCATGGCTATGGGCTAGATGCCAACCATAATCCAAACAACACACCAAAACCGAAGTGTACTCACCCAAAAATTCAGAATTTTGAAAACTGTGGGACGTATGCTATGTTGCTGTAAAAATCTGATGAGCCGTGAACCAAACATGGAAAGACTGACTTGGTCACGTCCTAGACATGATAAGGGAGGGTTGTAACCGTGGCTACAGTCCCTAGGACAGCCAAGATTCGAACCCACACCCTAAACACACAAATGATAAAACTTTGACCCAAATTCTGCACTCAAGGAAAAGTTGCTGTCATTTCTTTGTTGGTGTGTGTATGGACTCGAACCATTGAACCAAAAACACCCTAACATATCCTAAATTATGCCTAGAAGCAGCCTTGAGTGTCTGGAACCGAACATCATCCTGAAATCAACAAAAACATAGCAACCGTGAAGCACAATCAAAAAGCCGAGGTGTATGTCCTGAGTTTTGAATAAGTTGCTGTAAATTTCGTGTTGTCACTTGATTCCTGAACATATACTGATTTAAAATACTTAATATGACTTGATTGAAGAGCAAAGGAATAATATGTACATGCCTGGAATTTTTTTTGACAAAAAAACAAATCAATACGACGAATACGAGCGGCGGAATCGGAGTTGGTTGTCTCTTCTTATTTCTGCTGCTGAGTCTCGGTTCTAAGCTGCTGTTTTTCTGCTGTTTTTTCAAAGGGGAGAGTATGGGTTTGCTATACAATGAAGATGAGTGTTATAGGAGGTGTTAAAGGTGTAATAATATGCATTAAGGTGGGAGGTTACAAGTGAAGGAGTGGAATGGATTTGAATTGTTTCCTTATTCTCCTTGCTGCCGATTCTTTTTCTCACTTTCGTTGCATGTTCTCTTTTATTTGTTAACACATTGAATTGAGAAAGAATTAAGGTGTATTATTGTGTTTGAATTTTATTACTAATTAAAGAATTAAAATGAGGGAATGAATTCACCTTGATGTCCATTTAGAAGTGCCTTGAATGGGGAATTACTAACCATTTGAATGTGTCTAGTATTTGACCGAAAGTTGTCGCCAATTCTTGCATGGTATAATAGTGTTTTAAATTCTTGTATTTTAATTACTTAAAGTTTAACACACTCATTATATATTTTAGTAAATTAACAATTTAGAATAGAATGTTGCATGGTTTAACTTTTATGTATTTAAATGCTATGTTTAATTTCTTGAATATATTATACCTAAATTAATTTATCCCTATTTGTTTACAAATTTTAATTTAAGCTTTAATTAAATATTGAATCTAAAAGAACTTATTTAATAATTTAGCTCCAATTAATTTAATAAATCCTAAAACATTCTATTTCTTTAAATTAAATCATTCATTGCCTTAAATTAAATTTAGGAATACTTTTTTTATTATTAGTCTTACTCTAATCTCCAAACTCTGATCCAGCCTCGCGTATTTATCCTGAAAAACTAAACATCTATCTTTAAAATAATATCGAAATGGATTAAACACTTCATATATTTATAAAAATTCATTTTTAATATAAATAATGGCAATTATGCATGGCTTATACGTAATCTGATTTTCGGGTTCTACAAAGAACAACTTATTGGTCCTTCTCAAATACTTGAGGATGTCTTTCATAGCTTTCCAATGTGGAAGATCAGGGTTCGATTTATATCTACTCATTACACTTAGTGCAAAAGCCACGTCAGGACGTGTAGATATCATCCCATACATGATGCTACCAATCACAAATGCATACGGTATGCGTGTCATCAATGCTATCTCTGCATCAGTCTTGGGAGATATAGACTTAGATAGGGACACACCATGACACATTGGTAGATGTCCTCTCTTGGACTCATCCATCGAGAACCATTTCATGATGGTATCAATGTATGTGGACTGGGAGAGACCAAGCAATCTTCTTGATCTATCTCTATATATCTGTATTCCCAATACAAAAGATGCTTCACCCAAGTCCTGCATCGAGAACTTACTCGCTAAACTTATTTTAGTTGATTGCAACATTCCTACATCATTCCCAATGACTAGAATGTCATCAACATAAAGCACAAGGAATGTCACAGCACTCCTAGTGACCTTCTTATACACACAGAGTTCCTCAGGATTCTTAGTAAAACCAAACTCTTTGATTGTACTATCGAATATGAGGTTCCAACTCCTAAATGACTGCTTTAGACCATAAATAGATATCTGAAGTTTGCATACCATATGCTCACTTCCGATAGATGTAAACCCTTCAGGTTGAGACATGTAAATCTCTTCCTTAATATCCCCATTAAGAAAGGCTGTCTTGACATCCATATGTCATATCTCATAGTCATACCATGCACCTATGGATAATAATATCCTTATAGACTTGAACATTGCAACTGGAGAAAAGGTTTCCTCAAATTCAACTTCTTGTCTTTGAGTATATCTTTTTGCCATCAATCGCGCCTTGAAGGTCAATACCTTCCCATCAGCCCCAAGTTTCCTCTTGTAAATCCATTTACACCCTATGGAAACAGTTCCCTCAGGTGGATCCACAAGGTTCTACACTTGGTTTGAATGAATGGAATTCATATCAGATTCCATTGCTTCAAGCCACCTGGATGAATCGGCATCAGATAACACTTCCTTGAAGGTCCTTGGATCACATCCATGGTTAGGCTCTTCATGGCCCTATTCAAGAAGTAGACCATATCTCATAGGTGGTCTCGAGACTCTGTCGGATCTTCTAGGAGCTTGTATCTCCTCTCTTGGCTCTTCGGGTGTTGGTTCTACAATTGTGGGTGTCTCTCGAACCTCTTCGAGTTCTATCATCTCCCCTTTTCTATCCAATGGAAATTCTTTTTCCAAAAAGGTTGCATTCCTAGAAACAAACACCTTTGTTTCTTGGGGATGACAGAAATAGTAACCAACTGAATTCCTTGGATATCCCACAAAGTAACATAAAATGGATCGACTATCCAATTTATCTCCCACTGTCGCTTCACATAAGCAGTACATCCCCATATTCTAAGATAAGAATATTTGAGAGGCTTACCCATCCATATCTCATATGGTGTCTTATCAACTGCCTTTGAATGGACATTGTTCAACAACAGTGCCGCTGTCTCAAGCGCATATCCCCAAAAGGATGGCGGCAACTCTGTGAACCCCATCATAGACCGAACCATGTCCATCAAAGTCCGGTTACGATGCTCCGAAACACCATTTAACTGTGATGTAGCAGGCGGAGTCTACTGCGAGAATCTCATTCTCCCTAAGATATTCTTGGAACTCGGCACTCAAGTATTCACCACTTCGATCAGATCGTAGTGACTTGATACTTCGTCCCAACTATTTCTCTACTTCACTTCTGAATTCTTTGAATCTTTCAAAGGCTTCAAACTTGTATTTCATCAAATACACATACCCATACCTTGAAAAGTCATCGGTAAGGTGATGAAGTAAGCATGTCCATGCTTAGTGGTGATGCTAAGCGGACCGCACACATTGGTATGGATCAAATCCAATAACCCTTTGGCTCGCTCCACATAACCCTTAAAGGGAATTTTTGTCATCTCTTTTTAGACAGGATTCACAAGTTGAGAGAGAATTAATATCATACATATCAAACATGCCTACTCCCACTAGTTTGTTCATCCTTCTTAGGGAAATATGTCCTAATCGAGCATGCCATAATTGTGCCGTATTAAGAGTATCTTGCTTTCGCTTGTTTGTTGTTGTTATTCCTTGGACATTGTTTAGTGGAATATCTTTCAATTTTAAGTTATAGAGATCATTTTCAAGTTATCCAGTACCAATCAAACATTCATTCTTGTAAAGATTGCAAACTCCTTTGCTAAATAAACAAGAATATCTATCTTTATCAAGCATAGAAATGGAAACAATGTTTTTCACCAAATCAGGTACAAACAAAACATCTCTTAAAATCATTGTTCAAAAGCAAGTAAACATCTTCTATGGCCTTGGCAGCAACTCTTGCTCCATTGTCCATCCTTAAGAAGGTCTCACCTTCCCTAAGTCTCCTACTTCTTCCCATCACCTATAAATCATTACAGAGATGTGAGCTACAGCCTGTATCCAATAACCAAGAAGTAGAGTTAATTGAAATGTTTACTTCAATATAGAACATACCGTTTCCAGAACTCTTTTCGGCAAGATATTCTCTGCATTTACGCCTCCAATGTCCAGGCTTCTTGCGGTGATGACAAACATCAACAGTCTTGTCAGCCTTTACTGGTGTGGCTGCCACAACGGGATCCGGAGCTTGCCTCTTCAAGGGCACGTTCTTCTTGGGACGTTGGAAAGAACGCTTCTTTCCCTTCCGCGGTGGACAGTCTTCGTACCATGTCACCATGAGAGTTTCACGTAGTTCACATCAGCATGTCAATGGATGTCACAGCTTTCCGGTGTCCAGGGCCCCCCCAATAATATGAGCCGAGCCCCGAACACGGGTAGCGTTCATCATGCACCCATTGTCGATGGAAGACATGGAAATTATAAACACCTTTATAATTCCCCTTTTCGAGCTTGATATTAATTTTGAATCTTATTAAAAATTAGGGTTTTTTAATTTTGAAAGGTCTCATCCTTTATTTTGTTTAAAAACTCGCCATGTTTGATCGTATGTTTGTCGGATTCATACAACTTTGTTATTATCATAATAATAACGCACATACTCATTATTTATAACATACAATGCATATATTATAAATAGTAAACAAAACAAGGATGATCAATTGCCCCAAAACTAATGGCCCGTGTGAACTAAGCACGGGCCTAGGTCCAATCCTAGGGAAATGCATGGAATGCAAATGCAACTTTTACATAAGCCTCCAATATTTACACGTCTTCGATCTTCATAATCATCAAGGCCACCATCTTCCAATCTTGATTTTCCACTAAACTAATATTTACAAATAAATTTCCATGGCAAATAGGTATACATCTCATGGGGTGGGAACGAGCCATAAACCAAACCCACTTTATAAATTAATAATTATTATAATCATTCAACACAAAATATCCTAGCATACATCTAGCAAATTGGGCTTGGGCTTTTGATCATCCTTCATGCATAATATCACATATCATACACCATCAATTAATTATCACAATAATCAATTGATCCAATATTATATATCTTGATCCAATCACTAATGCCACGATTATAAACTAAATTAACAAAGTATACAAACTCCTTTGTCTACTTTATAATTAATTTATTTATAACCAAATTTCTTGTAAATCACCATTTACTATAAATAATTAAAGTCCAACTTCAATTATTTATTTTATAAGAAAATATGTACAATTTTTGTAAACTTAAATTTAAGGGCCCAAAAAAACATTTTTCACCAAAAAAACATTTTGGCTCATTTAAATTTCACAAAATATGTCAACCATCCAATGGCCCAACAACTCAAGGCCTATGACACTTTGATATTCCAAAACACTTTTGGAAACCCTAGCCGTCAGTGCCGTCGCTGGAGCTCCGTCGCCGGATTCCGGCCAACTTAAAATTTTTATTTTTTTTTATTTTCAAAGGGGCTGTTCGGGCGCCCCAAATGAACCCAAAACCGGCCTCGATTTTGTTGCAACAAATCATCTCATGCGGTTAGAAATCGACCTTAATATAATATCAAGTATATGCTACGCAAAATAGTGACCACAGCTCATGATACCACTTGAAAGGAGATCGTTTAAGGTGCTTGCTTGCGCAACGAAAGTTTCAAAAATTATTTTAATACAAGAACCGAGCACCCTAAACACTATAGTGTGTAGCGAATACAATAAAACACAAAATTTCATACTATAGGGTGTTTTAGAATTTTACCTATCAATCTTAAAAGATTGATGATGGCTCCAACTTAGTTGTCAAACAACTAAGCTCTTCAATGGCAAGACAAATCTTCAAGCTTCCAATGAGCACTCCTTGCTCAAAAATTAAGCCCACCACCAACAAGGAAGATCTACTCTAATTTTACACTAGAAAAATGAGAGCATTTTTCATTGAGAAGAGTATGCTTTCAATCAACAATTGAAAAGGCAAAAATTGGAGAGAATTTAGGTGCAAAATTTCGGCCATCTAGTGTGCGAGGAGAGAATGATGTCTTTTCTTGGTTGTGTGAAAAGTTAAAGTGAGCATGTGCATGTCATGCCTTGGATATTGAAAAAGTATCCTCCAACCCATCACCTCCCTTGCATGCTTTCTACTTGGGTTTGTAACAATTACAAGGTCCATGGAATTTTTATTTAAATGTCTCAAACACATTTGAGACCATTTAAACTTTAATTGATTTTACTCAAGCCCACTAGTTTAATAATTATCTCTAATTGGGCTCTACAAGGCCCAATATTATTTAATTATTCAACACTTGAATTAATTTAATTATTTAGAGACTACTAGGTCCACAAGTATTTAATTAATTCAACATTTGAATTAATTTAATTTAGTCCATAATAATTTTTATGAAAATCACAATTTTCAAATACATTATTTATTCGACCAACTTTTAATTTAGGAACACTTCCTCAATTAAAAGTTACATTCTCCTTATAGAAGTCATACTTCTATTTTTATTTAAGCTTTATAAACTCCTTTATAATCCGTTCAACATATTGAGCTATTTTAACTTCTCAACGGGATCTAGAAAGTTAGCACTTGTATGGCCCTCAATGGTTCATTGATACAACTAGTAGTGAGTTCACATCTCCTTGTGATTCGGGACTAAACATGTTCTTATATGAGCATACCCCAATTGCTCAATTCTTACTTATCAACTCCTTGATAATAAGAACGTCATAACTCAAGTCTGATAAGTAACCAACCAATCGTGTTAAACTCCTAGAATCATCGCTTACATGATTCCCTATTTATCAAATGATAGTGCCTGCAAGAACCATTCAATTATGGTTTGCGTACAGTACGGTCCCTTCAACTCATATACCCCGACCGATTCGACAACTATTGGTATGTCGAGAGCTGTCAAAGAATCAATACTATGTGTCATGTCGTAGTTGCATCGATGGTGTAATCTAAGAAACCCCTTTCTTAATTACCACCATACTCTGATCAGAGATTTCAAACTACATACACATAGGATATCCATACCCGAAGGTAAGCAATGAATCCCCGACTACAATGCATCGAATCCTATATGTTTCGACAAAACACCGAACCTTGCCACCCGATGACCCCATATGAGTCGGTAAACAAGTCAAAGTGCAATGCTAGCATATAGAGTCTCAATATTGTCCCGATTCATAAGGACTAATGGTGTACAACCATAAACTAGGACATTTCCACTCGATAAGTGAGAACACTTGGAAAGTCCTTTATGGAGGGTTGTTCAGTGCACTCTACAAGGAGCACCTATCTGCATGTTCGAACATCACAATGTCCCCTACCAATGAAACATGATACTCACATCGCAGATACTAGTCTCAATCTCGAGCGGCCTATATCCTTCTTAGCGGCGGCTGAATTGACTAGGAACTGTTTAGAATATACAGTACTGCAAATATGAGTTTCATGATACTCATCATATGAGCATCTCATATTCTTTCTACTAATTGTATATTCAAGGACTTTATCTATGCAACTAGCATGAGTATACTGATAAAGATGTGTCAAAACAATAATTTCAAATATTATTAAAATAAATATTATTTATACATAGAGTTTCAACATGAACCATCGGCCAACACTTGGCTCGACGGACACCTACTCTAACAGGGTTTGCACGTGGAGCCTTGGTGGTGAACGACAAAAAGGAAAAATTTATTCCAGAAACTTTCAGGGTAGATCCGAGGGGTCCAAGAATCTAATCTTGTTCGGTTTAAGGTCTTTTAGGTGTTTTAAGATATGATAAAAAGTTGGGAAAATTTCGGTTAAGTTTCGAGTCGATTCGGGTTAAAACCGGGACCTTGGTCCAAGTTTTAAAACGAATCGATTAAGTTTGTTTTTTGGGCTCGAGTTTACATCTAGGAAAGCTTTTAAAAATGTTTTGGAACATTTTAAGGAGTTTGGTAAGTTTCGGGTCGATTTAAGAGGTTCAGGGTTAAAACGATAATTTTTGGGTTCCCAGGGGCAAAATGGTCATTTTGTACCCGGGGTGAGATTTTGGTCTTGGTAGCGCCCTGAGCACAAATTTATGATATTTTAAATGTTTATGGATCATGTTTATGATTTTTACGCTATTTAATAATTATAGTGCATGCTGGTTTAAAGGAAAAATTACGTATATGCATGCTTTTATTTAAGTGATGAACATGATGACAAGTTTTTAAGGAAGTGATTTAGTCGTGACTAACACGATGGCATGATGACATGTAAGGCCGGGACTCAGTGGGCGGATAATGCTGTCGTTGATGATCCTCGCCGTCGGGTACTGTGGTTACACGTAGATGGATCCATCGACTGATATGATGATACGAAAGTCACAGTTAATGAACAGAATTCAAATTAAGAAATTTAACACGTATATGCTGATATGATGTTACATGCTATGATTATTACCATGTTTTGACATGACACGTTTATGTATACGATTTTTACTGCAGAAATGAAATGTATGTTGATTATGATATTTTTCACTGTTGTGTGCTACATATATGTACTCGTTATTATTTTGGTACAGGTGTGTTGAGTCTTTAGACTCACTAAGCGTGTGTGATGCAGGTGAGCTAGATTCGGAGGAGACTGGAGGTGCTGGACTCTGAGTCAGCGGACCTAGTGGGCGACTCGACCGGAGGACCTATGATTTTTTCGCACTTATACGACTTTACGTTTTGGAGAGGATATGATGATTTATGCACTGTTCTATGTTACAGTTGGATACTAGGATTTTACTCACTTCTTTTACTCCGTTATATTTTCATTGGTAATTGTTTATGATAATTTTTCAAAGATGATTTTACGCAGGATTGCATGCATGCGATTCATTTAAATATTATTTTCAAAAATGAGAGCTTCTAAAAAAAATTATTTCCGCATTTTAAACAAGTAGACGTTTCAGTTGGTATCAGAGCCAGGTTCCTGTATATGGTTGTGCCACCGCAAGCTTCTGCCGCTCAGTCTTCAAGCCTCAAGTCTGTAAGTTGTATGATTTTACATGCATTGGAAACTTAATTTCGGTGGTTTGACAAACTAAGAGATTAAATCTATTGAACTAATTGATCACGAACTGACAGTTGCCTAACTGAAGATTAATGCGCAGGTTATGAAAAGCAACTGAAACCAGCCGAACTGAATCTACAAAGTCAACTGACTGATCAGTTGAAAACTGATCAGTTGAGATATTCAGTTGTGAGCTTACCAGCGTCTACATATTAGCTGATCACTCAGATGAACACGTCATCAGTTGAAAAGGACATTCAACCGACAACATTACAAATCAGACTGCAACTCGTAGTGGAACGCCGCATTTCAGAACTTGCAGTGTACGAATGTCAGAAGTATATTGACGTAGCAATCAACGGATATAAAGATTCAAATATTATTTAATGATACCGTTGAAGAGAAGCCTATAAATAGGTGAGAAGAGCAGTTGAGAATAACACTTATCAACACGATTCATCTATTCTTTCAAGCTTGCTGTTACCCTGCTGAATTTATTACTCTCATTTGAGTTTCAAAAAGCTCACACTTATCATAATTATTCTTAGCATTTGAGGCAACCTTTCGAGCTTACTAGCACAAACCATTGCATTATTTATTTGATCTAAACTAGATCAGTTGTGCTAAGTCGAGTCGAGAACTGTAAAAAATTTAGTAAACTAAGAGTTTCAGTCTTGGTAGTGTTAAGTCCAAACTGAAGTGGGTCTGTACAAGCTTTGTATTGATCAAAGTCTTGTAATGCATATCATATCCTTGTGATAGAAGGGGTGACGTAGGAGTTATTCAATCTCCGAACATCCATAAATCTTCGTGTTATTACTTCAGTCATTTATTCTATCTTTCAGTCAGTTTATTTCCGCGACAATATTCAGTTAAACTGATTGTCATCGACTGACAAGATTTCTAACTTTTAGTTTATCACAAAACTGACACTTCATTCGAAAAGGTTATAAAAATCGTGAGTGTTTATTCAACCCCCCTCTTCTAAACACCTTTGAACCAATCAACCGATCCTAACAAGTGATATCAGAGCAGTTGAATCTTATCTCAGAATATTCTTACTTACAACTGATCAACATGTCTTCATTCAAAAAAATACCGATGTCTTCCAGAGAAGATTTTGACGACTGGAAAATCAGAATGCAGGCTCATTTAGCTGCACAAGATGACGACATGTGGTATGTCATCACTAATGGTCCCATGAAGATTCTAAAAGCAAACACTGCAGTTGCCATTACTGATGGGGCACTTCATCGCATTGAAAAGCCCAGAGATGAATGGACAACTGAGGACAAAAGGAAAGACAATCTAGACAATGTGGCTAAGGATATATTATACAAAACACTGGATAAAGTCACTTTCAGCAAAATTAAGATGTGCAAAACTGGGAAAGATATATGGGAGAAACTGATCCAGCTATGTTAAGGAAACGAGCAAACAAAAGAGAACAAGCTATCAGTTGTTGTTCAGAAATTTGATAACATCATGGCATCATTTAATTTTCTATAATCAATACACATCCGCCAACTAGATGGGACTCGACTTGTTAACAATTCACCTTTTTCATTTTTTATCACTGTGATGCCAGATTTTTTTGGGGACTACTTGTGTTGGGCTTACCCAGTTACTATCAGAAATAGGGTAGATAATCCCAAGATCAAGTAGTTTGAGAACTTCAGTTTTCACAACATCTTTCATGTGTGGATTTAATCTCCTTTGTGGTTGTTGAGATGTTTTAGCATTTTCTTCTAAATGAATTTTGTGAGTGCAAATTAGTGGATTAATGCCCTTGAGATTTTTTAGTGTCCAACCAATTTCATTTTTATATCTTTTAAGCATATCAACTAATTTACCTTCTTGATCACTTGCTAGTTTGGAAGAAATTACCACCGGATATGTTTCATTTTCTCCAAGAAATGCGTACTTCAATTCTTCTGGCAAGGGTTTTAACTCCAATATGGGTGGTTCGTCTTTGTTCTCATATTTTGCCTCAAATTCTTTCTCTGATCCTTGTAACAAGTGATACCTGATAAAATCATCAAGATCAATTTCAATATTTTCTTTAACATTTTAAATTGAAAAAATATCTAATTGGTCACGAGTACTCCCTTCTTGAATGTTTTCTTCCACAAGAGTTTCAATAAGATTTTATCTTCACTTTCATCTCCTTTGTCATGTGGTTGCTTACAAAGATTAAAACATTAAGCTCCAAGGTCATGTTACCAAATGACAACTTCATTATTGCATTCCTGCAATTTATAAGAACATTAGAAGTTGCTAAAAATGAATGACCCAAAATTACAGGAATTGCATTACAAGCTTCGATAGGTTGTGTATCTAAAATAATGAAATCGACAGGATATACAAAGTTATCAACTTGGACCAACACGTCTTCTACCATACCTCTTGGCACTTGAACATATCTATCGGCAAGTAAAAGTGTTACCGAAGTAGGTTTTAACTCGCCTAGATTGTGTTCTTGATAAACAGAATATAGAAGTAAATTCACACTAGCTCCAAGATCAAGCAAGACTTTTTTAATCTTTCGTTCTCCAATAATACATGAAATAGTAGCACAACCAAGATCTTTTTATTTCAAAGTATTATTATTTTGAATGATTGCACTTACTTGTTCGGCTAAAAATGCTTTCTTTTTCACATTCAATTTTCTTTTCACAGTGCACAAGTCTTTCAAAAGTTTGGCATATGATGGTACCTGCTTTATTGAATCTAATAAAGGAGTATTAACTTTTACTTGTTTAAAAATATCATATATATCAGAATTCAAATTTGAATTTTTTGTATTTTTCAATGCATGAGGTAATGGTGGTGACACTGTCTGTTGATCCTCCTCTTCGCAAGTTATGGGTTCCACTTCCTTACCCTTGGGAGTTGGTTTATCATCATCTTCACAAGGTTCAAGAATGGATTTTTCCACAACCTTACCACTGCGAAGGGTAATAACAGATTTTACCTGATCCATTGGTTGAGTTCCAGAAGTTCCAGTTTGTGAATGATGATCCTTGGGATTAGGCTGTGGTTGTGAAGGAAATTTACCTTTTTCATGAACATTAAGTGCAGATGCAAATTTAGCAAGAGTATCTTTCAAATCTGTCATGGTTTGAGTAGTTTGATTATTGATAGACTCTTGCTTTGCAATGAAAGAATTCAATATATCTTCCAAGTTCCTTTTAGGTGGAGGAACATAAGGTGCATAATTTTGAAAATTTTGTAGATTTTGGAAATGTGGTTGTGAAAATTGTGTAGCATTATCATTCCTCCAACTAAAATTTGGATGATTTCGCCAACCTGGAATGTAATTTTGAGAAAATGGTTCAAAATTTGGCCTTTTGAAATTGTTCAAAACATTGACTTGTTCATGGAGACATTCTTTAAAAGAAGGCAAAGTGGGACAATTCGTAGAATGATCACTTGTATCACAGATGTGACACGCAATTTCTTGAGCAGATTTTAATTGACCATTCTTTTTCAATTCAAGTGCCTCAACCTTTCTTGCCAAAGAGGTAAATCTAGCTTGGAGATCATGTTCATCTTTGAGGGTGTACATACCTCCAACAGATGTGGGAGATTGAATCTTGTTTGATGGTTCGATTGTACCTATAGTGTCCCAATTTTGATCATTTTCAGCGAATGAATCGAGATACTCAATTGCCTCGTTTGGATCTTTATCTTCAAATGTTCCATTACACATAAATTCAACCATTTGCCTATCTTTAGGTGTTTAGCCTTCATAAAACTAAGAAACCACTCTCCGAATTTCAAAACCATGATGTGGACAAAGATTAAGCAATTCTTTGTATCTATCACAACACTGATAAAAAGTTTCTCCTTGTTTTTGAGTGAAAGTGATGATTTGCCTTTTGAAAGAATTTGTTCTATGAGATGGAAAAAACTTTTTCAAAAATTGTTGTTGCAATTCATCCCAAGTTCGAATGGATCCCGATCTAAGACTTTGTAGTCAAGTTTTAGCTTTATCTTTTAAAGAAAAAGGAAAAAGCTTAAGTCGAATGGTGTTCATGCTACAATTTAGATTCATTATATGTGTTGCACACTTCTTCAAATTCTCGTAAATGCATGTATGGATTTTCAGAATCTAAGCCATGAAAGTTGGGTAAAAGTTGGATAATACCAGGCTTAAAATTGAAATGAGATGCATCAGGGGAAAAACTAGACATGAAGGTGCACTAGTACGTGTAGGATTCATGTGATCTCTAAGTGTTCTTCGTCTATCATGATCATGTTGAGATTGAATTTCATCTTCATTTTCTTGGATGGGTTTTTCCGCCATGTTTTGTAAAATAAAGGGATTATTTCGTATGAGTCGACCACTAAGTGTACGTGACCAAATGCTCATGCAAATGCAAAAGAAAAAAAATTCAAAGAAAGAAAAAAAAACTATAAACAAAATAAAATAGACTTGAAATTAAATTATACTTCCCTGTCAACGGCTCCAAAAACTTGATGGGACTTTGATTGTTGCACTCCCAAGAGCAGGTTGTCCACAAGTATTATAATTCGGTGAGTACGAATATCGTATCCACAGGGAAGCTAAGGTAATTACAAGTCCACTACAATGTCTTTTTTTTTGTTTTTGTTTTTCGTTTAATTGTTTGAATCTTTAATTGGTAATTTTTAATTGTTCAAATTTTAATTTAAGTAGTTGAGATTTAAGGATTCACTCTTGGTATTTTAATAAAGTTAACATTAATGAACATTATTGAAATCCACTTAATAAAATGGTTCCAATATATTAAATAATCATATTTATATTATGTTATATATTATTATCTTATAAGTATATATACCAAAACCTATAAATGCTGTCAAGCATTTATTGTGCTATATATATATATATATTTGTAAACACTAAATCAAGGTTCTCACTTTAAATGGTTGGTAAAATCAAACTAACATTTAAATGATACCAAGAAATTAATAATATGATATATTCATATATAATAAATTAAGGCATCCACTTTAAATGGTTGGTAATACCAAACTAACATTTAAATGGTTCTAAGAATTTAGTGTAACATATAGCAACAATAAATCAAAACTCTCGCTTATAAGTAGGGTATAATAATGCTTAAAGAAATAAATATAACACAAACTGAAGGATCGTTTGCTCAGCATCTTTGGGATGCTTCAAACAAAATATTCTCCAATGAGCTGCAATAGCTCGTGTTCTAGGAATATTAACACCGATGAATTAAATCGAGTTTGGTTTTAAAACCAAGCGGAAGAAACTCGAAGTAATCCTTCGTGAAGAGTACTGATATATTTAGAAAACATTTTAACTTATGTAAACTGACTAACTGAAATAAGACAGATTAGTTTTTGCATTCTTCAGTTCAGTTACGGTGACGACTGAACTGACGAATACTCCAACTGATCAAAACAGTTTGAAAACAATAGTTAATCAGTTAAATACACAAGATATGTTTATGGATGTTCGGAGACTTCAACTGCTCCTACGTCACCCCTTCTATCTCCACGGATAGGATCCACTAGAAGACTTTGATTTATACAACTACTTGTACAAACCCACTCAGCTAGGACTTACACTACTGTCTAAACTGAACTCCTAGCTACGACTGAAGGCACCACCTTCCAGCCAACACTTCTTTAACGTCTATGTGTCAAAGACTACATACACAAGTTTAACGTCTTTGTGCAAGACTGTTTTTGGATGGATTAGAGAATGTTTGTGTGTGTGAGAACTGAACGGGGATGTTCTCACACACAGAGAAAAATATGCTTCTACTCTAAACTGATATATCTGTGAAGAGTTCCCTCGTCTGGGCTGAATGCTTCTCTCTTGAAGCTGATATGACTTTGAAGCGTGCCCTTTCTTCTCTCTCTTGTGTTGTGTGTGTGTCGAGTCTTCACTGATCTTCTCTTTAAATAGGCAGGAAAACTGATCGTACAGTGAGACTCATTGGTTGTATCCTGTTGCATCTTGAATTTGTTTCTTGGACTTTGTGTCTTGACTTTTCGACTGTCCTTCTGAAACGTTTTGTCTTTAATGCACTGATGCAACGTCCATTATTGTCCTTTGACTGGATAATGGCTTTGTACCTTCACGTACATCTGGATTCCACTTGAGAGAGTTTGTCTTCATCCATAACTGAAGGATTCTAACTGATGCTTCGAACTGCTCAGTTGAACTGATCTTTCAGTTGGGCTGGTGAAATCAGTTGAGTGAACTGATTTCACACTTGTTCAGTTGGACTGATCAGTTGGGTTTCTTCATCAATTGAACACTCCTTCGGCTGGCCAGGCTTCTGAGGTTTTCCTGCTGAATTATCTATCAACTGGACAATCAGCTGGACTGCTCAATTGACGTAATCAGTTAGACTGATTCATTTTGTGCGATCAGTTGGGTATTTAGTTTTGGGATGTAAACATCTCGTGAGTGATCCTAGATGCTGCACACTAAGGTAGATCATTAGTAATATAATTAACAGGTTTTGTTATCACCAAATCAAGATTGCGAACTTGAAAAGTTCAAACAATCTCCCTTTTTTGATGATTACAAAACCTGAGCAGTTAAGTGGAATATATTCAGTTCAAGGATTAGCAAGCTCAAATATTATTAAAGGCTCCCCCTTTATAACTGAATTTAATGAAATTAAAATAAACAAAAACTCCATCTCCAAAACTGAGTTAAAACCTTTTAAAAGAGATGGACATAATTAAGAAACTACTTTTCAGTTGATGAAAAGGAAAGAGTTTTTCGTAACAACTGAGTTTTAAAACTGATTGATAATATTTTTAGATTGAGAGAAAGACAAGAAGCTCCCCCTCAGAAACTGAATAAAAACCCGTATCTGAAAGATATTTATATAGTCATTCATTCATAGATTATAATCATTCAAGCAATGTAGATAAGAGATTTGGAAATATCCATTCAGTTACAGTAAAACACAGCTGAACAAATACGATGTTTATTTAAAGAAATTTCCTTATATTTACATATGAGTACATATTTGAGTTGAACAAGAAAGATTACTACAATGGTAGCATATTTTAAACAACATCAGATATCAGTTGGTTTGTGTGACAGAACTGGATATATCATCAACTGGTTGCTTGACTGCTTGAACTGCTGCATCGGTTGTGAGTTTATCTTGCTAGAGAAACGAGTTAAACTGCTTGAACATGACTTTTTAGCATACTCACTGGTCGAGCAGACTCTGACTAAGCTCAACTGAAATGCAGCTGGTGATTTTAATCATCCAACGTCCCAATATGGCTAAGTTTCGTCTGAAGAACAGCTGACCTGGTAGGCTTGCAACTGAAGACTTGTTCAAGGAGCAATTTAGCTGTGCATCTTTGCAGATGATTCTCAGTCCCCTGCAGCCTAATTAAAAACCCCTAGTAAAGAGTCTAAGGAAGTGGCTGCAATATTAGTCGCAGAGCCAATCCTCTCAACTCTTTACCAAAGAGCGACATATAAATATTTTCAAATAGTTTTGAAAATCGTATGAGATACTTTTAAATAGCTTTTAAAACTATTTTAAAGTGAGATTTTAAAACACAGTTTTCTTCAAATGTTCTTCTTAGAACAACCTGCTCTGATACCAATTGAAGGATCATTTGCTCAGCATCTTTGGGATGCTTCAAACAAAATATTCTCCAATGAGCTGCAATAGCTCGTGTTCAAAGAATAGTAACACCGATGAATTAAATCGAGTTTGATTTTAAAACCAAGCTGACGAAACTCGAAGTAATCCTTCCTGAAGAGTACTGATATATTTAGAAAACATTTTAACTTATGTAAACTGACTAACTGAAATAAGACAGATTAGTTTTTGCATTCTTCAGTTCAGTTACGATGACAACTGAACTGACGAATACTCCAACTGATCAAAACAGTTTGAAAACAATAGTTAATCAGTTAAATACACAAGATATGTTTATGGATGTTCGGAGACTTCAACTACTTCTACGTCACCCCTTCTATCTCCACGAATAGGATCCACTAGAAGAATTTGATTTATACAACTGCTTGTACAAACCCACTCAGCAAGGACTTACACTACTGCCTAAATTGAACTCCTAGCTACGACTGAAGGCAGCACCTTCCAGCCGACACTTCTTTAACGTCTATGTGTCAAAGACTACATACACAAGTTTAACGTATTTGTGCAAGAGAGTTTTAGGATGGATTAGAGAGTGTTTGTGTGTGTGAGAACTGAACGGGGATGTTCTCACACACTGAGGGAAATATGCTTCTACTCTAAGCTGATATATCTGTGAAGAGTTCCCTCGACTGAGCTGAATGCTTCTCTCTTTAAGCTGATATGACTTTGAAGCGTGCCCTTTCTTATCTCTCTTGTGTTGTGTGTGTGTCGAGTCTTCACTTATCTTCTTTTTAAATAGGCGGCAAAACTGATCGTACAGTGAGACTCATTGGTTGTATCCGTTGCATCTTGAATTTGTTTCTTGGACTTTGTGTCTCGACTTTTCGACTGCCTTTCTGAAACGTTTTGTCTTTAACTGCAATGATGCAACGTCCATTATTGTCCTTTGACTGGATAATGACTTTGTACCTTCACGTACAACTGGATTTCACTTGAGAGAGTTTGTCTTCATCCATAACTGAAGGATTCTAACTGATACTTCGAACTGGTCAGTTGAACTGATCTTTCAGTTGGGCTGATGAAATCAGTTGACTCATCAGTTGAACTGATTTCAGTTGGAATGATCAGTTGGGTTTCTTCATAAGTTGAACACTCCTTCGGCTGGTCAGGCTTCTGAGGTTTTCCTGCTGAATTACCTATCAACTGGACAATCAGCTGGACTGCTCAATTCACGTAATCAGTTAGACTGATTCATTTTGTGCGATCAGTTGGGTCTTTAGTTTTGCGATGTAAACATTTCGTAAGTGATCCTAGATGTTGCACACTAAGGTAGATCATTAGTAACATAATTAACAGGCTTTGTTATCACCAAAATCAAGATTGCGAACTTGAAATGTTACAGCATAAACAATAAATAATGATTAAATAATATAAATATAGATTCTTACCTTTTAATAACCTTATTATCATGCCAAGATTTTTACCTTTTTATCTCAACTTTGGGAAGTTAGCTACTCATTATTCAAAGTGTAAAACTTTGAATATGAAATTAACATGCTAATTATATTTAAATGAAAAATAAAAGAAAAACAAAGAGATAAATATTATGAACTCAAAAGGTTTGTTCATAAAATGAGGGATATCTCAATACATTACAATGCACCACTATTTATAGCCATATTTGGGGAGACAACCACAAATAAAATATTATTTTTTTACACAAAAGTCTTCATTGGTGTTCCAAGAAATTATATTTTAATACACATCACTTTTGAAAATCTTCCCATCCGAATTTTCTTTTCCACATAAAACAAAACATGTATATAATTGAGTTGTTCGAATTGTGGTATTTTTTTTTAACCATTTGACCAAGTAATTTGAGAGATATGGTCAAAATGCTAGAGCATGATAAAACTGCCATTGATTTAGTAATTCATGCTATAAGTGGTCCCAATTGTGAGAAGATTTTTATCTCATGCTTGTCACCAATATTGTAGATATTATCATCAACTTTCTACATGTCCAAGAATCATCTTAATCTCATTTGCAACTCCAAGGTTATTCTTGTTTTATCGAACCTGTAAAAATAATAAAAACTTATAATTACACAACAACTTATATTTTATACAATTTATTATAAAACATATAATATTTAAACATTTAATAAAACAAAAACTATAAATTTATATTATAAAATATTTAATTAATATACAATTTTTTTATCTTTATCAATATAACCCATGCAATCAAGCGATAAATTAAAATCATAAACATAACGATTAGCGAAGATCAACGTAGAATCTGGCTCCGCCTCAACGTCCTCGGCATGCATCACATATGTTCTGCCAGTAGTGGGTCCCTTGTTCCTAGGGTAGTTTGCCGCCTTGTGACCCTCCTGCTTCGCAAAGGAAACACTTGAAGCTCCCCCGCATGCACTTTCCGAAGTGGAACCTGTTGCACTGTTTTCAAGGCTGCCTGTCCTCTAGCGTAGACGCCCCTGGCACCTGCGGTGGTCTCTGCTACTAGGGCCTCCTAACATGTCCCTCGGGCTTCTGCTGCCCCTACTACCTCGGCGGCCCTGTAAACTGCTTTTTTTTGTGGCTATGACCTGTGCTGGGCCTGAGATCTCTTCATCTACATCTCAAAATAATATCTCGGTTGGCCTTCTTCGCGTGGAAGGCACAACTGATGGCCTCGTCATAGCTCGCCTGTCTCATAAGCATCACATCCTGGTGCAAAGTGGATCTCATACCATTCATAAAATGCCTCAGCTTCTGGGCAGGCATCTCTAGCAATAAGGGGCATAAAATGACAGTCCCTGTCAACTTCCGGATTAACTCTGCCACAGATGAGTCCCCCTGTCGGAGACTTATTTACTCCCTCGTCAGACAACCCCTTACATCTGCTGGAATGTGCTTGTTATAAAATATCCCCTTGAACCGATCCCAAGTGAGGGTAGCCAAGTTCAGACCGTGAGCTGCTCCCTCCCACCAAAAAAATGCGTCATCTCTCAACATATAAGTGGCGCACCTGACCCGGTCGCCATCCATCATCTGCAAGTACCGGAATTGTAACTCCAAAGACCGAATCCAACCCTCCACTACAAAAAGGGTCAGTGGTACCCCCGAAATCCTTCGGGTTGAGCCGTCGGAACTGCTCGAGAACTCGAGTAGCTACATCCATGGCGGCGGGGGTGGAGGTGGAAAGCCTCTAGAAGTATCATTATGAAGATCTGTGCTAGGGGCGCGTCTGGGAGGCATGATATCTGAATACAATCCAAATTCTAAATGTAATCCATCATGCAATTAAGTCTAGTTTTCAAAACATTTCAATTCTTAAATCATGAAAGCTGCTAAACATTTACTGTAAGTCATAAATCATGTAATCATGCAGGTGATAGCATTAAAACATTTAAAACATGTAAACTTACAGACTTGAGTCTTGAAGATTGAGATGCAAAAGTTGGCATTGACACAACCCCACAGGACCCTTGCTCTGGTACCAATTGAAACATCTACTACTTAAAAATGCTACAATTTTTTTCCAAGCTCAATTTTTTGAAATCTTAAAATTATGCATGCATGCAACAATGATGAAAAATACGCTTTTCAAATTATTCGTAATCATATAACAGATAAAATACTGTAGTTTAAAAATTATCGCCAACTCGTCCATCATAGATGTAGGTAAAAATAAAACAAGTAAAAATTATGGTAATCATCAACATGTCAAATCAAAGCGTATAAAAAATGATCATGTCTACTCCTAACACAAAAACATGATGTGCGGAAAATGTGGTCCTCGGGTTCATGTGCGCACAACCAGCCCAGCCAACTCAGACTTCGGCACCACTAGCCGTCTCATCAACATGCTCACCTACATTATTCATACCTAATGAATCTAAAGACTCTACACACCTTTAATGTTATACTGAATACATATACATAACATGCAACATTGAAAAGTACTGTAAGTAACATACATTTCATTAACTTAAAAGCATAACGTAAACATGTCGTATAAAATCATAACGTGTCAGAACATGTCTCATCATAACATCATATATGTATACATTTTTTTTAGTTTAATTCAGTTCATTAGTTGTGACTTTTGTATCAGCTCTATTATATCAGCTATATTCAATGGATCCATAGGTACACGACGATGGGGACATCAGCGACAGCATTATCCATCCACTGAGCCTCAGCCTCAGCTCAAAATATGAAACATCCACTACTCATTTTTCTTAAAAAGTACTAAGAAATTTTTTGTCTAATTAATCGGCCGAAAATGACTATGCATATATGTATACTTTTTAAAATAAACTTTGCACCTTTATAAAAATAAAATAACCAACTATATTTTAAAATCAAAAGGAAAATAATTTTAAACATAGAATCGTCAATCGTTTGCCAAACATAACTTAGCAATATTTCAAAATCAACCCGAACTCTAACATCCTCTCAAAACCTCTCAAAAGCAATCATAAAATTCGTAAAAATGTTTAACGTAAACTTAACCATATACTTAATTTAAATGCAGAAAACTAGCACTGATGCTCGGGTTGTGTGCACCTTCAGTCCAGCAAGATCAAGCATCAAGTCTCTCAACAACATCAATATCATGCTCACCTGCATTGGAAACACCTGGTGAGTCTATTGACTCAGCAAACCATAACCATAATAGCAAGTAATACATATATATTCGCAAGCAACGATGAAAATACTTTCAATTGAAATAAAATTTAATGAACATGAATAAACTTAAATATTTTTCCTTTCATCATAAACAATTTCCTTTTCATCATATACGTATATGTTTCCTTTTCGTTGAATTCAGATCGTTATTTGTGACTTTCGTATTAGCTGAAGGTCGATGGATCCATCTATGTATTACCACAATACTGGGCGGCAGGAACATCAGCGACACTCTCACCCGTCATATGAGCCTTGACCTTACATATCATCATAATCATTATATCATCGTATTAGTCACAATTACTTCATTTCCTTCGATTCTTCATATTTTCACCACTTTATAAAAATTAACACATGTATAAATTATTTTTCTTTTAAACCAAGCATGCAATGTATCATTTAGCATTAATGTTTCATCATAAAATTCCATAAACATTTAAAATAAACATATTAACAAATTTTACAGCATTCAGGGAACTGCCATGACGTTTATTATTTTTCATATATAAAATTACTATTTCACCCCTAGACATAAAATTTCTCGATTTTGACTTTTTCTTACTTTCGTTTACTCTAGACCATTTCAAATAATTATTCGAGTTTAAATAATTTTTCTTATATTTTTATTTAGCTTAAACTCGAGGCTTTCTATTTATTTCATAATTATTAATTCGTAGAGCGTTTAATTCCCGAATTAATTCAAACTTTATTAATAAATTCCAAAATTTTAAACATAGACTTTTTATTGCCTCAATTAACCTTATGAGCCATGAGCTACCCTCGTGGACCCATGGTTAAACCCTTTAACCAAATAAACTAAAAACCGCGCGAATATTAACTTGACCCTTCGAGCCATCTCGCAATATCCATCGAGCCAAGCCCGAACCACCTTGAGCCAAAATCTACCCATACCACCTATGGACCCTAGTGACCAGCCCAAACCCCTGGAAGAAGCCCCTAGCCCATGCCTTTAGTCCCAGCATGAGCCACTGGCCGTAGCTTGCTTTCCTAACTCTAGTTCAACAAGGACTCTTCGCCTGAGCCATCACACGAGCCCCAGCCCTCCGAACCAACACTGGACCATCCTCAGACCTAGAATAGAACACCCTGCCCACTCCTGGACCCTCCATATAGTCTCCCCTCGCGATCGCTCCTTATTCGCATGGGAAGAATCCATGAAACGTCCACTACTCGTTTTCTAAAAAAGTACTAGAATTTTTTTTATTTTTTTCCCCTATCCTACAAGATTTGGCCGAAATAATACATATACATATATATACTTTAAAATATGAGTTGCACCATTTTAGAAATAAAACAACCACCTATATTTGAAAATCAAAGAAAATAGGTTAAATAATAAAAACGTCAATAATTTCCATCTCCTAACTTAGCAAAATTGCTACAACTAACAACCTCTCAAAAACCACTCAAAATCCTAATCAAAGTTATAAAAATATCTTTAACATAATCCTAAAAATCATAATGCATAATCATAAGTCTAGTACGGAAAACTAGCGCTGGTTCCCGGGTTATGTGCACCTTCAGTCCAGTCAGATCAACCATCAAGACCTCTTTATCATTATAATCATATTCACCTGCATCAATCACACGTAGTGAGTCTAAAGAATCAGCAAACCATATTCTTGATAACAAGTAATATATATACAGATCACATGCAACAGTGAAAATATATGTACGTAAAATAACATTTTCATAATGATGCATAAACATAAACATAACCATTTTCATAAACATTTTCATATCAACATATTCACATATTCATCATATTCATATATTCAATTTTCATTTCGTTGAATTCAGATCGTTAATTGTGATTTTCGTATTCGTATGGGGCGATGGATCCATCTACATGTAACCACAGTACTGGGTGGCGGGGACATCAGCGACACTCTCACCCATCAACTGAGCCTTGGAATTACGTATTAACATATCATTTTATCATCTTATCAGTCACAATTACTTCACTTCTTTCAACATATCGTATTTTTATCACTTATAAAAATTAAACATGAATATATAATTTTACTTTTAAACCAAGCATGCAACCTATCTTTTAACGTTAACGTTTCATCATAAAATTTCATAAACATGCAAAATAATCATATTAGCATATAAAACAGCATTCAGAGCACTACCATGACGTTTACTAATTTTTCAGGGTGTAAAATTACCGTTTTACCCCTAGACGTAAAATTTCACTATTTTCACTTTTTCTTAATTCCATTGATTCTAGACCATCCCAAATAATTATTTAAGCTTACATTAATTTTCTCGTATTTTTATTTAGCATAAATCGATGACTTTTAATGTATTCTTTAATTATCACTTGTTAATGTGTTTTAATCCCAAATTAAATCAAACTTTAATATAAAATTCTCAAACTTAAAACTTAGACTTTTATATTTAATTATCCCTCGTGAACCATGATTCGACCCTCGTTGATCCATGTTTCAAATTTAAACCATGAAGAAACCCTAAGTCTCGAACCAAACACTAAACCCTCGAGCCATTCACTTATTCACTGAGCCAAGCCCCCGAGCCACCCCGAGCCATCTTTGGACCAGACCTCCCCTGGACCCTTATGAACCCTCTGGATCCCTAGGACTTGTCCCCAGCCCAAACCGAAGCCACGCTTAACAGAAGCATGTTGCGGCCAAGCCTCCTACATGCACTAGGACTCTTGCAACTTGCCTAGGACTCTAACCACCTGAGCCAGACCCTGACCCAGACACTTGTGCACCCTCTTAGAACCCTAGAGCCCTATCCAAGCCAAGCTCTAATCCCCCTTGTTGATCCCTGTCTTCCCGCGTGGCTGCTGCTCATGCATGGCCTCTACGAGATTGCTCGGATAGGGTCCTATCTTGCTAGGACTCTTCCCAGCCGTTGCTGCTCGGGTCATAGCATGGCTAGGACTCCTTCCATAACCCAAACCATGACCCAGCCATGACCCGAGCCGAGCCATGCAAAGCTTAACCCCTTAATGTCGAAGCTTGACTCTAAAACGTGAAGGTTGGTTCCAGCTTGCTCCGTTCTCGTGTGCTGCTTTTTCGTGTGACTTAGGACTCCTTAAACTCGTATAAAACATGCCCTTTTTTAATCGTAGGAGATGGCAGCCCCTTTATGTACATATACATCAAATTTTGGATCAAAATCATGCTTCAAAAATTAGGCTTTGAAAAAAAATGAAAATAAATAAAAGTATATCTTTTTTCATGCAAGTTCATAATTAATACATATTATGGTGAGATGATGAGTAAAAGAAATAATATGATATGCCTTACGATGACGATTGCGAAGAACGACAACGAGCAACCTTGGGCGAATTTCCATGGAATTTTTCGAAGCTTTCCTCTTGTTTTTTGGTGTGTGCTGTGTGGTTTAGGGTGTTTAGGAGTCTTGTGAAAGAGCTAGGGTAAGAGGCGTGCATAATTATAAATAAAGGGTAGGGTTTGTGCTTTTAATTTTGTTAGAAAAATTTATGTGCAAGCTTAGGCCCATTAGTAAACTATACTAGGCCCAATACACCCAATTGTGCATTTAAAAATTATTTCGTTTAGGAAAGTTTGTGAAATTATTAGCCGAGTTGTTAAAACGGTCGTCTTTTTGTTGAAAATCGAATACCCCCAAAATTATGTCCCGGCGTATAAATTCACCGTAAAACTCCTTATTTCAAAAATAAAAAAATGTATCAACCTTAATTTAAATAATTAAAACAATTATTTATTAAAATTATTTTCCATTTTTCAGCCATCGGTCTCCGTCCCTCGATCACAACTCGAATAACCGTTTAAAAATACATTTTAATACATTTAAGTAAACAACTACTGTAAAATCATATAAACATACCAACATAATCAATTTAGGCAATTAAAACAATTTAATTTGCTATTTATTCATTTTTCTAGATTTGCATGCAGTTGGATTACGTCGTCTTAATTTTGGACCTTACAGTTCCTCCCCCCCTTAAATAAAAATGCATCCTCGAAATTAGAATTTACCGAATAGCTCCGGATAGCGACTCCTCAAGTCACTCTCATTTTCCCAAGTAGCTTATTCCTACGAGTGATTCAACCACTTGACCTTGACCATTGGAATTACTTTGTTTCAGAGTCTTCTTTTTTGCCTACCCAAGATTTGTATAGGCCTTTCCTCATAAGTCATATTTGGAGTCAATTGCAGATGTTCATAATTTAGCATATGTGATAGGTTTGACATGTACTTTCACAGCATCTAGGTATTAAACACATTGTGTACTCCAGATAGCATCGATGACAATGCCACTCTATAGGCTAGTGTTCCAATCCTCTCAAAAATCTTTAACGGTCCTATGAATCTTGGACTAAGTTTTCCATTCTTGCCAAATCGCATAACATCTTTCATAGGTGCTGTTTCAAAAATATGTATTTTCCCACTGCAAACTCTATGTCTCTTCTTCTTTTGTCGGCATAAATTTCTGTCGGCTTTGTGCAGTCTTCATTCTATCTCGAATTTTGACTACTAGCTTGGCTTTCTCTTAGATAAAATATGGACCAATCTCACTTCTTTAGCCAACCTCGTCCCAATGAATAGGAGATCTACATTTCTTTCCATAAAGCGCCTCAAAAGGAGCCATCTCAATATATGATTGATAGCTATTATTGTAGGTGGACTCCACTAGAGGTAATTTTGGTTCCCAACTTCCTTGAAAATCGATCACACAAGCTCGCAGTAGATCCTCTAAAATTTGAATAACCCTCTCTAACTGACCATCGGTTTGAGGAATGAAATGTTGTATTGAATAATAATTTGATCCCCATTTCTGCATGCATACTCTTCCAGAAAGACGATGTAAACTCGGATCTCTGTCAGAAACAATAGATACATGAATCCCATGCAGGCGAACTATCTCTCGAATGTATAACTCTGCATACTGTGTCATAGTGAATGTCATCTTGATAGGTAGCAAATGCACTGATTTGGTAAGACGATCCACTATCTCCCATATAGCATTATATCCCTTCGTAGTCCTTGAAAATCCCACAACAAAATCTATAGTGATATTTTCCCAGTTTCCACTCGGGGATAGGAAGTGGCTTAAGCTTTCCCGTTGGCCTCTGAAGTTCTGCTTTGAATTGTTGACATGTCAAACACTCGGATACAAATCGCAGGATGTGTCTCTTCATTCCTGGCCACCAATATAACAACTGCAAATCTTTGTACATCTTTGTGCTTCCCGGATAAATGAAATATGATGTGTCATGAGCTTCCTTCATAATAAGCTCCCTCAAAGAGTCGTCACTAGGAACCCATAAACGATCTCGATAACGAACTATATCATTCACCTCAGAATATAACTTCTTGCCCTTTGCTTCATCTCTCAATCTCCACTTTTGCAATTGTTCATCAGTAGACTGTCCCTCACGGATTCTATCTCTCAAAGTTGACTGGACTGTCAAGGTGGCTAGATTAGGGGCCTCGCACCTAGCATACACTGTAAGCTCAAACCATTGTATCTCAGACTGCAACGGTTTTTGAAGTGATAAATGAGTAATAACTGCTTCCTTTCGACTCAATGAGTCTGCCACTACATTAGCTTTTCCCGGATGATAACTAATCTCACAGTCGTATTCTTTCACTAATTCAAGCCATCGTCAGCTATCTCATATTCAATTCATTTTTGGTGAAGAAATATTTCAAACTTTTATGGTCGGTGAAAATCTTGCATTTCTGCCCAAATAAGTAATGTCTCCAAATTTTCATTGCAAAAACTACCGCTGCTAGCTCAAGATCATGAGTAGGGTAGTTTTTGTCGTGAACTTTCAAATGTCTCAACGCATAAGCTATAACTCGATCATTTTGCATCAGAACTGCACCCAACCCAAGTTTAGAAGAGTTGGTATAAAGAACATACTCTCCTTGCCCCGATGGCATAGATAACACTGGTGCTGTAATCAAGGCTTGCTTCAACTTGTCAAAACTGGCTTGGCACGAGAATCCCCATTTAAAATTTGCATTCTTCTATGTCAAGGAGGTCAAAGGTACTGCAATAGATGAGAATCCCTGAATAAATTTTCTATAATAGCCAGCTAGTCCCAAGAAACTACGAATTTCGGTTATGCTCTTCGGTACTGGCCACTCTTTCACTGCTTCTACTTTACTCGGATCAACTTTCACTGCATCTCTAGAAATGATGTGCCTAAGAATGCCATTCTCTCAAGCCAAAACTCACACTTGCTGAATTTTGCAAACAACTTCCTATATTGAAGTAGTTGCAGTGTTGTTCTCAAATGCTGACTGTGTTCCTCTATGCTTTTGGAGTAGATCAAAATATCATCAATGAAGACTATAATGAATTGATCTAGATATGGCTGAAATACGCGGTACATTAGATCCATGAAGATCGCTGGCGCATTGGTCAACCCAAATGACATGACCATAAACTCGTAGAGCCCATATCGTTCGAAACGATGTCTTATGAACATCAGGACTCTTTCACTTTCAACTGATGGTATCCAGAACGAAGATTTATCTTCAAGAATATCGATGCTCCTTGCAACTGATCAAATAAATCATCCATTCTTGGTAGAGGATATATATTTTTGATAGTGACTCTATTCAGTTCTCGATAATCGATGCAGAGTCGCATACTGCCATCCTTTTTTTTCACAAAAAATACCGGCTCCCCACGGAGAGATACTAGGGCGAATAAAATCATTGTCTAGCAATTCTTGAATTTGATCTTTTAATTCTTTCATTTCGACGGGTGCTAAACGATAAGGTGCTTTAGAAATAGGTAATGTGCCCGGCATAAACTCAATAGAAAATTCCACCTCACGGTCGGGTGGAATGCCAGAAACGTCCTTGGGAAAGACACTAGGAAAGTCTTTGACAATATCAAAATTCTCTAACTTCTGACTGATAGGAGCATGTGATATAGTAACACATGCTAGAAAATCTTGACATCCTCGTCTCATAATTTTCCTCGCACATAGACAAGAGATAATGTGCGGCATTTACTTGTTCCTAGCCGCCTCAAAGACAAAAGATTTCCCATTAGGCGGTCGAATAGACACTGATCTCTGACAAAAATCTATCGAAGCTCCATTTGATGATAACCAATCCATACCGAGTATGATGTCAAATTCAGGCCGAGGGAGTACAATAAGATCTGCCCGAACCACATCTTTAAATAAACGAAGCTCTAGATTCTTCACAATACTAGTCGTGATCATTTGATCACCGAAAGGAATAGAAACATTAAAACCCAATCTCATATCCTCATGAATAAAATTCAGTCGCTTAACGAAAGTCTCATATATGAAAGAGTGTGTAGCTCCCGAATCTAGCAGTGCATAGGTAGCTACGCCTAGAATGAATATCCTCCCTGCGGCGAAAACGTTTTAGATTATTCTTGTTGAAGCTTAAGAAATTTGTACTATTTATTTCCTAAAATTTCATGAAGAAGATTGATTGGATCCTATTGTTCCTAGGAAAATTAATAATTTCCCCCTTAATTTATGATTAATTATCATTTGACCCTTCAAATCTTCGAAATTTACATTTTAGTCCCGAGAAATTTTCGAAAATTACAATTTGACTCCTTAAATTTTCAGAATTTACAATTTTGGCCCATCAATTTTCGGAAATTGCACTTTTGGTCCTTAAGTTTTCGGTAATTACATTTCGGTCCATGAACTTTTCGGAAATTACATTTTAGTCCTTAAACTTTTGGAAATTATAATTTAGCCCCTAGATCTTGGTTACTTGCATTTCGGTCCTCATATTTTCTGAATTTTTGCATTTTGATCCTTAAATTTTCGAGAATTAGTATAATTGCCCAAAAATTCTGGAATTGCATATTAAACACTCAAAATTTCGAAACTTCCTATTATGTTCTTGGTTTTGATTCTTCTCAATTTTTGGCCATGAAACATTTATTTTGAATTATTATATTCTTCGCATAAATTAAGGCACAAAAATAAATAATAATTTCTATGTTTTCTTAAATCATTCCTTAATTTTATCTAAGGTAGAGCAAACAACCTAATTTCCACTAGGTTATCATTATTCTCAGATCAATTCTAATAATCAATTTAACATTTCATGCAATAAAAGCAATATAAAAACGTTAAATAACAAGGTTACCGATTATAAGGGTCGTGTCTGCCTCCTCTTTAGCCTCCTCGGCATGCATAACATAAGCTCGCCCCACAATAGGTGCTTCTTCTTTGGGCAATCAGCAGCCTTGTGCCCTTCTTCCTTGCATATGAAGCACTTAGTAGTTACCCACAAGCACTGTCCATAATGTAGGCGATTGCACTTCTTGTACAGTGGTCTTCTGCAGGTTTCGGTCCTCCAGGTTGTGGTGATTTTGGTGGTCCTGGCTTCTTTACTTGACCTTGGGGTTTTGGTGGCCCTTGAGATCTAGGAGGTCCCATGTATGGGTTTTTTATTTACTGAGAATTATTTTGGTGTTGTTGTCTCTTGCACTGCATCTCAAATTCAATGTCATTCAAAGATTGCTCAGATTGAAATGCATAAGTAGTAGCAGCAGCATAATCCAAGGGACAAATCATCATCACAACGCGTCGTATGGTAGGTCGTAGACTATCCATTAAGTGTCTAAGCTTCTCCGCAGCATCCTTCGCAATAAAGGGTACAAAGTGGCAACCCCTATCAAATTTCCTCACAAATTCAGCAACAGAAGTGTCTCCCTGACGTAGAGTCATAAATTCCCTCTTCAATCGCCCTCGCACATCAGCAGTAAAATACTTCTCAATGAAAATCTCCTTGAATCGAGCCCAAGTAAGTGTAGCAAGATTAACACCATGCTCAGCTCTTCCCACCATAAAGAAGCGTCATCCCTAAACATGTAAGTAGCACACCTCACACTATCAGCATCCCCCATGTTGCAAATAGCGAAAATGCACCTCAAGTGCTCGAATCCATGCCTCCGCAGCAAACGGGTTTGTGGTGCCAGAAAATTACTTTGGCCCTAGCCTCCGGAACTGATCATAAATATCATGTTGTGGCCTAGGAGCCTGCTGTAAGTGCTGCTCGAAGAAACGAGCCATACCCTCTAATGCACGAGTAGCATCATCCCCATTAGGAGGCATGGGTGCATTAACATGATGATCCTCGATAGTCTCAATCTGCCTATCAGTACTAAGTGTGCATTTAGGAGGCATTATATCTGAAAGTTTTTCCAAATTCTAACGTAACCAACATGCATTTAAATCTAAGTTTTCTAATCATGCAACGTATCCTAATTCATTTTAGTAATTTTAAGCATATAAAACATATATTATCGTAAAGCTATTAAACATGCGACATAGACATATATTTCACGTAATCATGCAAGTAACATCATAAAAAGCATGTAAACTTACAAATTTGAGGCTTGACGACTAAGCTTTCCGGCACTGATGGAGGCACAATCCTTTACAGGAACATTGCTTTGATACCAACTGAACGTCCACTACTCGTTTTCTTAAAGAGTACTAGAAATTTTTTTCCCTATCCTACAAGATTCGGCTGAAATAATACATATACATGTATATACTTTAAAATATGAGTTGTACCATTTTAAAAATAAAACAACCAACTATATTTGAAAATCAAAGGAAATAGTTTAAATCATAAAAATGTAAATCGTTTGCATCTCCTAACTTAGAACAACCTATCAAAAACCAATCAAAATCAAAGTCATAAAGATATCTTTAACATAATCCTAAAAATCATAATGCATAATCATAAGTCTAGTGCGGAAAACTAGCAGTTTGTCCTCGGATTATGTCCACCTTCAATCTAGTCAGATCAACCATCAAGACCTCCATTATCATTATTATCATATTCACCTGCATCAATCATACCTAGTGAGTCTAAAGACTCAGCAAACCATATTCTTGATAACATATAATACATATACAGATCACATGCAAAAGTGAAAATACTTGTACTTAAAATAACATTTTCATAATGATGCATAAACATAAACATATCCATTTTAATAAACATTTTCATATCAACATATTCACATATTCATATACTTATTCCAATTTCGTTTCATTGAATTCAAATATTTAATTGTGACTTTCTTAATCGTATTAGGGCGATTGATCCATATACATGTAACCACAGTACTGGGCGGCGGGGACATCAGCTACACTCTCACCCGTCAACTGAGCCTTGGCCTTACGTATTAACATATCATCGTATCAGTCACAATTACTTCACTTCCTTAAACATTTCGTATTTTTATTACTTATAAAAATTAAACATGCATATATCGTTTTACTTTTTAACCAAGCATCCAACATGTCTTTTAACGTTAATGTTTCATCATAAAATTCCATAAAGATGTAAAATAATCATATTAGCATATAAAACAGCATTCAGAGTACTACCATGACGTTTACTAATTTTTTCTGGTGTAAAATTATCGTTTTACCTCTAGACGTAAAATTTCACGATTTTCACTTTTTCTTAATCTGTTGACTCTAGACCATCCCAAATAATTATTTAAGCTTACATTAATTTTCTTGTATTTTTATTTAGCTTAAATCGATAACTTTTAATTTATTCTTTAATTATCACTTATTAATGTGTTTTAATCCCAAATTAAATCAAACTTTAATATAAAATTCCAAAACTTAAAACTTAAAATTTTTTATCTAATTATCCCTCATGAACAATGACTCGACCCCCGTTGATCCATGTTTCAAACTTTAAACCATGAAGAAACCCAAAGTCTCGAACCAAGCACTAAATCCACGAGCCATTCTCACTTATTGCCTGAGCCACCCCGAGCCATCTTCGGACCAGACCTCCCCCGGACCCTCATGAACCCTCTGGACCCCTAGGACTTGACCCCAGCCCAAACCGAAGCCATCCCTTAACAGAAGCAAGCTGCGGCCGAGCCTCCTACATGCACTAGGACTCTTGCAACTCGCCTAGGACTCTAACCACCAAGCCAGCCCCTGACCCTGACCCAGACCCTTGTGCACCCTTTCAAGACCCTAGAGCCCTATCCTAGCCAAGCCCTAAGCCCCCTGGACGAGCCCTGTCTTCTTGCGTGGCTGTTGCTCATGCGCGCCTCTACGCGATGGCTCGGATAGGGTCCTAGCTTCCTAGGACTATTCCACGCCGCCGTTGCTCGGGTCCTAACGAGGATAGGACTCATTCCCTAACCCAAACAATGACTCAGCCATGACCCAAGCCGAGCCATGCAAAGCTTAACCCCTTAATGCCGAAGCTTGACTCTAATACGTGAAGGTTGGTTCCAGCTTGTTCCGTTCTCGTGTGCTGCTTGTTCGTGTGACTTAGGACTCCTTAAACTCGTATAAAACATGCCCCTTTTTAATCCTAGGACATGACAGCCCCTTCATGTACATATACATCAAATTTTTGGATCAAAATTCATACTTGAAGCAGCGTGTCTACCAATTTCACCATAGCTACTTATCTTGAACTCATAATAGTCTATGACTAAGCAATCGTCTAGATTTAAGAATTCGATTGGTTGCAATATTTTTTAAGAAAGATTCAAATTGATGAATAAAAATTCCTTCAACATAAGTATTTGAAGGTTCATTATTTTAGTTTAGAGTCTTCATTTTGATTTCGTGCATCTTATTTTATACTCACGTCAACTTGAATTCTTGCAAAATTAAAAAACTCCTACTATCAATTCAATTAAGGTAGATTTTTGTTTTAATGAACTATTTCAAAATTTAGTTTCTCTCAAAAATCGAAAACAAAAAATGCAGTTTATCAATGAATATTGATAAAAACAAATACATTTTGAATCATTCACAATTGACACATTATTTATCCAGAATAATTTCAATAAGTATTTTTGAACGGATTCATCACAAGATTTGAGTTACACAAAAATCGAAAACAAAAAATGCAATTTATCAATGGATATTGATAAAAACAAATCCATTTTGAATCATTCACAATTGACACATTATTTATCCAAAATAATTTCAATAAGTATTTTTGAATGGATTCAATAATTATTTTCATCACAGAATAATTTCAATAATTTCAATAAGTATTGTCAATAAGATATTAGGGCGGTTTATATAGGAATTTCAAGAAAATAAAAAAGTAATAAAGTTACACAAAAGGGTTTAGAATTTGAGTTTCCATTATTTTAGTAACGAAAGATATTCGCTCTTCTATAGATATAAAAATGCATGCAATTGGATAACGTCGTCTTAATTTTGGATCTTATAGTCCATGTAATCATGGGCTCTTCCCTAGCGACCAGCCACGGGTCCTACCAGGGCTAGGACCCTTTCATACCCTTAACCATAACTCTCACCGAGCCCCAGGCCAAGCCCTCGATGCAAAAACCCTTAACCGAACCCTTGTCAACCACACATTCAATATTTTTTGCTCAGGCCCTCTCATATTCGTGTGCAGCTTATGGTTTGGCACTAATGGACCCTTATTGTGTTGGAGAAACATCCCTCCATGTTACCCTACCATGGCAGCCCATTTATGCATCATTAGGAAGAATTTTAAATCAACAAAACACAAGTTATATGCATGTATGATCAATAAAACGAAAATACAACTTGTGCATCATATTTTTAATGCAGTTGGATTATGTCATCTTATTTTTGGGCCTTAAAATTCATCATTCCCTTAAATAAAATTTTTTCCTCGAAATTAGAACTTACCGAATAAGTCCGGGTAGTGACTCCTCATGTCCCTCACAGTTTCCCAAGTAGCTTCTTCTTCCGAGTGATTTAGCCACTTGAATTTGACCATTGGTATAACTCTATTTCAGAGTCTTCTTTTTTTTTTCTTCCTAGGATTTGAGTAGGTATTTCCTTGTATGACATATTCAGAGTTAATTATAGAGGCTCAAAATTTAGTACATGTGAAGGGTTCGACATGTAGTTTCACACCATCGAGATGTGGAACACATTATGCGCTCATGCTACCATCGATGGCAACACCACTCTATAGGCTAATGCTTCCAATCCTTTCCAAAAATCTCAAATGGCCCAATGAATCTCGGACTGATCTTTCCTTTCTTGCCAAATCTAATAACACTTTTCATAGGTGCTATTTTAACAAACACATGGTCACTCACTGCAAACTTCAATTCTCTTCGGCGCTTGTCGGCATAGCTCTTTGTTCGGCTTTGTGCAGTCTTCATTCTATCCCTTATCTTGACTACTAACTCGGCGGTGTGCTTGATCAAGTCCGGTCCAAACTCTCTCCTCTCTCCAACCTCGTCCCAATGTATGGGTGATCTACACTTCCTCCCGTATAGTGATCGTAACGAGCCATCCCTATTTATGATTGATAGCTATTATTATCGGTAAACTCCACTAGAGGCAACTTTGTTTCCCAACTTCCTTGAAAATCAATCACACAAGCTCGAAGTAGATCCTCCAAAATTTGAATCACTCTTTTAGACTGACCATCAATTTGAGGATGGAATGCGGTGCTGAATAATAATTTATTCCCCATCACTGCAAGCATACTCTTCCAGAAAGATGATGTAAATATCATTTCTCTTTCAGAAACAATAGATACTGGAATCCCATGCAGACGAGCTATCTCTCGAATATACAATTCGGCATACTGTGTAATGGTGAATGTCCTCTTGATAGGTAGAAAATGCGCTAATTTCATAAGAAGATCAACTATCATCCAAATGGCATTATATCCCTTGATAGTCCTCGGCAATCCCACAACAAAATCAATAGTGATATTTTCCCATTTCCACTCGGGAATAGGAAGTGGCTTAAGTTTTCTCAATGGCCTCTAGTGCTCGGCTTTGACTTGTTAACATGTCAAATATTCGGATACAAATCGCAGGATGTCTCGCTTCATGCCGGCCACCAATACAATTATTGAAGATCTTGTACATCTTCGTGCTCCCATAATGGATGGAATAAGGAGTATCATGGGCTTCCTTCATAATAACATCCCTCAAATAATCTTCACTAGGAACCCAAAGTCCATTTCGATATCGAATTATACTATCCACTCAGAATACAGCTTCCTACCATTGGCTTCATCTCTCACTCTCCACTTTTGAAATTGCTCATCAGAAGACTGTCCCTCACGGATTCTATCTCTCAAAGTCGATTGTACTGTCATGGTGGAAAGATTAGGGGCCTCGCCCTTATCATACACTGTAAGCTCAAATCACTCTATCTCGGTATACAGAGGTCTCTGCAGTGATAATTGAGTAATAACTGATGTCTTCCTACTCAATATGTCTGCTACTACATTAGCTTTTCCCGGATGGTAGCTAATGTCACAATCGTAGTCTTTTACCAATTCTGGCCATCTTCGTTGCCTCATATTCAAATCCCTTTGGGTGAAGAAGTACTTTAAACTTTTATGGTTAGTGCAAATCTTGCACTTCTCTCCATACAAATTTTTAATGCAAATACCACTGCGGCGAGCTCAATATCATGTGTGGGTAATTCTTCTCATGTACCTTCAACTGTCTAGACGCATAGGCTATAACTCAATCATTTTGCATCATAACTGCGCCAAACCAAGTTTCAAAGAGTCTGTATAAAGGTCATACTCTCCTTGCCCCGATGACATCGATAATACTGGCGCTGAAATCAAAGCTTGTTTCAACTTGTCAAAACTCTCTTGGCACTCGAATCCCCATATAAACTTTTCACTCTTCTTCATCAAGGCGGTCATGGGTACCGCTATAGATGAGAATCCTTGAATAAACTTTCGATAATAGCCGGCTAGTCCCAAGAAACTACGGATCTCGGTTACGCTCTTCCGTATGGGCCATTCTTTCACTGCCTCCACTTTTATTGGATCAACCTCCACTCCATATCTAGAAATGATGTGGCCTAGGAACGCCACCCTCTCAATCCAAAACTCACACTTACTGAACTTTACATATAATTTTCTATCTTGCAGTGTTGTCCTCAAATGCCGACTATGCTCCTCTTTACTCTTCGAATAGATCAAAATATCATTGATGAAGACTATAACAAATTGATCCAGATACGGCTGGAATACGCGATTCATGAGAAAGATCGCTGGCGCATTGGTCAACCCAAATGTCATGACCATAAACTCATAATGCCCATCACGAGTCCTAAACATTGCCTTATGAACATCCGACTCCTTAACTTTCAACTGATGGTATCCAAACGAAGACATATCTTTGAGAATATTGATACTCCTTGTAATTGATCCAATAAGTCTTAAATTCTGGGTAGAGGATATTTAATCTTAATGGTGACCCTATTCAGCTCTCTATAGTCGATGCAAAGTCGCATGCTACCAACCTTTTTCTTCACAAACAAAACTGGCGCGCCCCACGTAGAACAACTAGGGCGAATAAAACCCTTGTCCAGCAATTCTTGAATTTGATCTTTTAACTATTTCATTTCGACAGGTGCTAGACGATATGGTGCTTTAGAAATGGGTACAGTGCCCGGCATCAACTCATTAGAAAATTCCACCTCACGGTCAGGTGGAATGCCAGAAAAGTCCTCAAGAAAGACACTAGAAAAGTCTCTGACGATCTCAACATCCTATAGCTTATGACTGATAGGGGCATGTGCTGTAGTGACACATGCCAGAAAATCTTGGCATCCTCGTCTCATAAGTTTCCTCGCGCACATGCAAAAGATAATGTGTGGCATTTGCTTGTTCTTCACCGCCTCAAAGACCAAAGGCTTTTCACTAGGAAATTTGAATAGACATTGACCTCTGCCGAAAATCTATCGAAGCTCCATTCATGGATAACCAATCCATGCCAAGTATAATGTCGAATTCAAGCATAGGGAGTACGATTAGATCTGTTCGAACCACGTCTTTTTGCAAACGAAGCTCAAGATTCTTTACGATACTTGTAGTGACCATTTGATCACCGGAAGGAATAGAAACTTTGAAACCCAATCCCATATCCTCAGGTATAATATTTAGTCGTTTGACGAATGTCTCGGATATGAATGAGTGTGTAGCTCCCGAATCCAACAATGCATAGGTAGCTACACCTAGAATGAATATCCTTCTTGCGACGAAAACACCTTTAAATCTATTCATGTTCAAACTTAAGGAATTTCTATCATTAATTTCCCAAAGTTTTATGAAGATTACGCCCTTAGACTCTAGTATTTCTAGAAAACAATAGCATTTTAACTCTTCAATTCTTTTGAAATTTAAATTTTAAGACCCCAAGATTTTCAAAAATTGAGATTTTGGCCCTTAAATTTTGGAAATTGAGTTTTTGGTCCTTAAATTTTCGAAAATTTGCATTATAGCCCCAAAATTTTCGTAAATCACAATTTAGTCCTTAAACTTTGGTTAATTGCAATTTATCCCCTCATAGTTTTCGAAAATATCCAAGCATGCCCAAGGTTTTGATTTTCTCAATTTTAAGCCTTAAAAATTTTATTTGGAATTAAATAACTCCTTACATAATTAAGGCTCATAATTCAAGTCCACTTTCTATGGTTTTCATTGCCATGTCTTAATTCCAATTAAGCTAGAGCATGCAACCTATTTTCCACTAGGTTCTTATTAATCTCAAATAAATTCTAATAACCAATTTAACATTTCACGTAATAAAGGCAATATAAAAACGTTAAATAACTAGGTTACCTGTAAAGTCCCGAAAATTTAAAGGTTCACGTAAACCACATGCATGCAATTATTAAATTCCTTTGTATTTTAGTTAATTGTTTTAATTGCATTAAATTAATTATGTTGTGCATATTTGTATGTTTAAAATATATTTTTCTTCATGGTTGCATTAAAATGTATTTTAAAAGGGATATTCGATTGCGATCGAGGAACGGAGATCGAGGGCTGAAAAATAAAAAATGTTTTTATTGGTTAATGTTTTTAATTATTTAAAATATGGGTGATGCTTTTTCTTATTTTTGAAAATAAGGGGTTTTGAGATGATTTTATACGCCGGGACGTAATTTTTATCGGTGTTGGATATTCAACAAAATACGAACTTTTTGGCAACCCGGCTAATAAATTCACAAATTTATTTTAACAAAACTATTTTAAAATTTTAATTAAATTCTAATTAAACATGAATGGGCCTAATTGGTGAGCTTATTGGGCCTAAGCTTAATTAAAGATTTAATTAACTATAAAATAAGTTAAACCCACCGAAACCCTTTTCAAACTCTCGCCCACCTCTTTTGCACCATTAAAATTCTCTCCCAAGCAAATACACCACACACACGACACACACACACAGCATATTGAAGGACTTTTCAAAGGGTTCAAGGAAAAGCTAGCCAACGTCTTCGTTTCGCTCCGTTCTTCGTCGTCAACGGTTTTTCGTACGTATATAACGCAAAGGCACGCCATATTCTCCTTTTACTCATCTTTCACACCATATTATTTGTTTGATACATGATTGCATGTAAAACATGATACAACTTTTATATTTTCGTTTTTATGGTTATACATGCACAAAACTAGTGTTTTTATCTTTTAAAACTCCTCATAATGATGCACAAAGGGGCTGCCATGGTAGGGGTACTTGAAGAGATATTTTTCCACATGTTTAAGGGTCCCTAGGTGTATGTTTAAGGGCTGAAAAAAATAGGGAAGAAATAAAAACGAAAATAGACTCCTTAAGAGAAAGGACTCTTCGACTAGGAGTCTTTGAGGGTCACGGCTGCTAGCTGCGGTTAGAGATGGTCCAGTAGACTTAAGTGGGCTGCATAGGAGGGATGGGTAGAGGCTGGACATGGTGGGTAAGGGCTGGAGGCGAAGCTAGTCTAGGTGCAACTCTCGGCCAGCTTAGGGGTAAGGAGAAGAGGGCTCGTTTTTGTGGTTTGGGCTGGGTTCTTGGTGGTCTAAGGGTCCAGTAGGTTAAGTTAGGAGGTTGGTCAAGTTTTGGGATCAACATGGCTCGGGGGTAACTCGTGAAAATCAAAAGTTGGCTCGGGGTCGAAGTTTAGGTGTCAAATAGGGATTTTAAATAAAGAAAAATTGGAAAACGGCTCACGGGGGTCGAGTCATGGTCCATAAGGGATAAAATAATATAAAAAGACTAAATTTAGAATTTAGAAATTTTATATTAAAGTTTGGGATTTTTCGGGATTAAAACAACGTTAAAACAATTAAGTAAAGATTATTGAAAAAGTCTAAGTTTTATGCTAAATAAAAATATGAAAAAATTCAAGTAGGCTTAAATAATTATTTGGGACATGTTAGAGTTATGAAATCTAGATAAAAGTCGAAAACGTAAAATGTCGAGTCTAGGGGTAAAACGATCTTTTTACACCTAAAAATTTGTAAACGTCATGGCAGTGCCCTGAATGCTGTTTTATGTGCTAATATTATTATTTTCTATATTTATGGATGTTTATGGAATTTTTTTTATGTTAAAATGATATTTTAAATGTTTATGAGATTTTATATGTAAAATGATATTTTAAATGATTAAGGAATTTTAGATGGTTATGATTTAATATGTAAAAATGTTATTTTACATGTTTTGAGGATAAAATGTCATTTTAAATGTTTATGAAATGTTCATGATTAAATTATGATATTTTTAATGTCCATGGGATTTTTATGAATTAAGGAAGACATTTAAAAGACGTGTTGCATGCTTGGTTTCAAAAACAAAATATATGTTATGCACGATTTTATAAAGTGATGAGAATGTAAATGTTGAAGGAAGTGAAGTGATTGTGACTAATTCGTTAATGTTGGCGACATCGTGAGGGTTATGGTCCCAGTGGGAGCCCGACGATCGTGTTTCCATCATTGCGAATATGTGGTAATGGTTTTGTGGTAACGGAAGAATGGGAATATCGTGAGGGAAAAAGGCCCCAGAGAAAACCCATTTATGAGAAAAGGCCCCCGAGGGAATCTCGACGATCGTATTTCTATTCAATCATGATAGGTCAGGGCCCAGTTGACCGGTGAGAGTGTTGCTGGTGTCCCCCGCCGCCCAGTACTGCGGTTTCACGTAGATGGATCCATCGATTTTCATGTCATGTCATGTGAGGAAAGTCACAATTAACGATCTGAATTCAACAAAAGGGAAAAGAAAATGTTTATGATCATGTTGAAAATGTTTTATGTCATGTCATGTTGAGGAAAAAGGAAAATATTAAGGTTTATGTTATACATGTCATGAAAATGTTTATGCTTAAGGTTGATGCATCATTATGAAAATGTTTCTATTTAAAGTTCATGCATCATAAAATATTTACGAAAATGTTCATGTTTGAAGTTTATGCATCTTCATGGAAACGATATTTTAAGTACAAATATTTTTCACTGTTATATGTTGACTGTATTACGTATTACTTGCTATAAAGATGATGGTGTGTTGAGTCTTTAGACTCACTATGTGTGATGGATGCAGGTGAGTTTGATGGAGGTCTTGATGGATGATCCTACTGGACTGTCGGTGCACACAACACGAGGACCAGCGCTTCTATTATTCCGCATTTACGACTTTTGACTCATGATTTATGTTAAAGATTTTTAAGACCATTTATTTATGCTTTTTGAGAGGTTTAATATGGGCTATACTTTTCAAACTTATTGCTTTATTTAGGTTGGGTAAAACAGTTGACGATTTCATTTTATGACTATTGCACTTGATTTTTAAAATGCTAGTTGGTTGAGATTTTGTTTTAAAGGGTAAAATATTTTATAAAAATATTTACATGTGTTATTTGTCATGGTCGAAAATCGAGTGTTTATAAAAAAAAAATTTAGTACTTTTAAAGCAATAAAAAGGACAGGACGTTTCAGTTGGTATCAGAGCAAAAGGTCCTGTAAAGGGTTGTGCCACCATCAGCGCCAGAAAGATCAGTCGTCAAGCCTCAAAGTTGTAAGTTTTTACATGCTTTATATGATTTATATGTTGTCACCGGCATGACTACATGAATTATATGTTCACGTCACATGTTTAATAGCTTCATGATGATATATGATTTATATGCTTTGGAATTTTTTTATATGTGATACGATATGAAATGAAAAATTATTTTATTTTAACGCATGTTGGCTTCGTGGTGGAATTGGACTATGTTGATTTTGGGTTTTAGTATTGACGTTCTATTTTTTGGGCCATAAGTTAATCGTGAATATTTTGAATGCTTTGGGACACGTAGATTTTTTAAGAAAATATTTATGATTCGTGGTTACTAGTTGAATTAATTTTTGGGAATTACTCATAAGTAATAATGATTCGAGGATTTACAACGACTTTGGGAATAAGAAAATGTATAAATTGGGATTTTAAGTTTTGATGAAATGTAATATTGGTTATAGGAATTGACTTTTGGGTAAATAAATTTAAATTTTCGAAATCTATGTTATGGGAAACCTATAGAAGGGAATAAGAATGCCAAGAACTTATGGGTAAATCGTAGGATTTTAAAAATTAAGGATCAATTAGGATAATTTTTAAGGAAATTAAGAATTGATTTTGTAATTATTACGGAATTTGGGGACTAGTTTTAGCAATAAGCGAGAATTGAATGGGTTAAATGATAAGAATTTTGAGGATTTAGATTTTTAAGAATATTCAGAACTTTGGGGTATATTGGTTTTAGTATTATGAGGAATTTGAATCAAAGGTTTTTAAAGATGAATCGATATTAGGCTTGAAAATATAAACGTCATCGGATGCGTTTGGGATTTTAAGGTTGAAATATGATAAGTTGATGAATATTTTATGTATAAAATAAGGAAAATAATATACGATAAGTTTGGTTATCCATCTTTTTATATAGGGAATTTTAAGAAAAGTCGAGATTTGAGGTTATAATAATAATAGCACTAAGTCATTTGGGTTTTTTTAAGTTGCGAATTGCAAAATCAGGATTTAGAAGGAAAATTTAATTGGGATCAAGGAGAAATAAGGACATTCTAGAGTTTAAGTTTAATCAGAGTAGTGCAGCGGAAGCGTGGATTTTTGGGATACTAGAACTAAGTCTAAACTTTGGGTTATTAAGGCTAAGCGAATTTCGAGGAACGAAATTCATTTTAAGGGGGAAAGATTGTAACGTCCCGAAAATTTAAAGGTTCACGTAAACCACATGCATGCAATTATTAAATTCTCTTGTATTTTAGTTAATTGTTTTAATTGCATTAAATTAATTATGTTGTGCATATTTGTATGTTTAAAATATATTTTTCTTCATGGTTGCATTAAAATGTATTTTAAAAGGGATATTCGATTGCGATCGAGGAACGGAGATCGAGGGCTGAAAAATAGAAAATGTTTTTATTGGTTATATGTTTTTAATTATTTAAAATATGGGTGATGCTTTTTCTTATTTTTGAAAATCAGGGGTTTTGAGATGATTTTATACGCCGGGACGTAATTTTTATCGGTGTTGGATTTTCTACAAAATACGAACTTTTTGGCAACCCGGCTAATAAATTCACAAATTTATTTTAACAAAACTATTTTAATATTTTAATTAAATTCTAATTAAACATGAATGGGCCTAATTGGTGAGCTTATTGGGCCTAAGCTTAATTAAAGATTTAATTAACTATAAAATAAGTTAAACCCACCCAAACCCTTTTCAAACTCTCGCCCACCTCTTTTGCACCATTAAAATTCTCTCCCAAGCAAATACACCACACACACGACACACACACACAGCATATTGAAGGACTTTTCAAAGGGTTCAAGGAAAAGCTAGCAAACGTCTTCGTTTCGCTCCGTTCTTCGTCGTCAACGATTTTTCGTACGTATATAACGCAAAGGCACGCCATATTCTCCTTTTACTCATCTTTCACACCATATTATTTGTTTGATACATGATTGCATGCAGAACATGATACAACTTTTATATTTTCGTTTTTATGGTTATACATGCACAAAACTAGTGTTTTTATCTTTTAAAACTCCTCATAATGATGTACAAAGGGGCTGCCATGGTAGGGGTACTTGAAGAGATATTTTTCCACATGTTTAAGGGTCCCTAGGTGTATGTTTAAGGGCTGAAAAAAATAGGGAAGAAATAAAAACGAAAATAGACTCCTTAAGAGAAAGGACTCTTCGACTAGGAGTCTTTGAGGGTCACGGCTGCTAGCTGCGGTTAGAGATGGTCCAGTAGACTTAAGTGGGCTGCATAGGAGGGATGGGTAGAGGCTGGACATGGTGGGTAAGGGCTGGAGGCGCAGCTAGTCTAGGTGCAACTCTCGGCCAGCTTAGGGGTAAGGAGAAGAGGGCTCGTTTTTGTGGTTTGGGCTGGGTTCTTGGTGGTCTAAGGGTCCAGTAGGTTAAGTTAGGAGGTTGGTCAAGTTTTGGATCAACATGGCTCGGGGGTAACTCGTGAAAATCAAATGTTGGCTCGGGGTCGAAGTTTAGGTGTCAAATAGGGATTTTAAATAAAGAAAAATCTGAAAACGGCTCACGGGGGTCGAGTCATGGTCCATAAGGGATAAAATAATATAAAAAGACTAAATTTAGAATTTAGGAATTTTATATTAAAGTTTGGGATTTTTCGGGATTAAAACACCGTTAAAACAATTAAGTAAAGATAATTGAAAAAGTCTAAGTTTTTTGCTAAATAAAAATATGGAAAAATTCATGTAGGCTTAAATAATTATTTGGGACATGTTAGAGTCATGAAATCTAGATAAAAGTCGAAAACGTAAAATGTCGAGTCTAGGGGTAAAACGATCTTGTTACACCTAAAAATTTGTAAACGTCACTGGCAGTGCCCTGAATGCTGTTTTATGTGCTAATATTATTATTTTCTATAGTTATGGATGTTAATGGAATTTTTTTTATGTTAAAATGGTATTTTAAATGTTTATGAGATTTTATATGTAAAATTATATTTTAAATGATTAAGGAATTTTAGATGGTTATGATTTAATATGTAAAAATGTTATTTTACATGTTTTGAGGGTAAAATGTCATTTTAAATGTTTATGAAATGTTCATGATTAAATTATGATATTTTTAATGTCCATGGGATTTTTATGAATTAAGGAAGAGATTTAAAAGACGTGTTGCATGCTTGGTTTCAAAAACAAAATATATGTTATGCACGATTTTATAAAGTGATGAGAATGTAAATGTTGAAGGAAGTGAAGTGATTGTGACTAATTCGTTAATGTTGGCGACATCGTGAGGGTTATGGTCCCAGTGGGAGCCCGATGATCGTGTTTCCATCATTGCGAATATGTGGTAATGGTTTTGTGGTAACGGAAGAATGGGAATATCGTGAGGGGAAAATGCCCCAGAGAAAACCCATTTATGAGAAAAGGCCCCCGAGGGAACCTCGACGATCGTATTTCTATTCAATCATGATAGGCCAGGGCCCAGTTGACCGGTGAGAGTGTTGCTGGTGTCCCCCGCCGCCCAGTACTGCGGTTTCACGTAGATGGATCCATCGATTTTCATGTCATGTCATGTCAGGAAAGTCATAATTAACTATCTGAATTCAAGAAAAGGGAAAAGAAAATGTTTATGATCATGTTGAAAATGTTTTATGTCATGTCATGTTGAGGAAAAAGGATAATGTTAAGGTTTATGTTATACATGTCATGAAAATGTTTATGCTTAAGGTTGATGCATCATTATGAAAATGTTTCTATTTAAAGTTCATGCATCATAAAAGATTTACGAAAATGTTCATGTTTGAAGTTTATGCATCTTCATGAAACGATATTTTAAGTACAAATATTTTTCACTGTTATATGTTGACTGTATTACGTATTACTTGCTATAAAGATGATGGTGTGTTGAGTCTTTAGACTCACTAGGTGTGATGGATGCAGGTGAGTTTGATGGAGGTCTTGATGGATGATCCTACTGGACTGTCGGTGCACACAACACGAGGACCAGCGCTTCTATTATTCCGCATTTACGACTTTTGACTCATGATTTATGTTAAAGATTTTTAAGACCATTTATTTATGCTTTTTGAGAGGTTTAGTATGGGCTATACTTTTCAAACTTATTGCTTTATTTAGGTTGGGTAAAACAGTTGACGATTTCATTTTATGACTATTGCACTTGATTTTTAAAATGCTAGTTGGTTGAGATTTTGTTTTAAAGGGTAAAATATTTTATAAAAATATTTTCATGTGTTATTTGTCATGGTCGAAAATCGAGTGTTTATAAAAAAAAAATTTAGTACTTTTAAAGCAATAAAAAGGACAGGACGTTTCATTACCAGTGATTAGGGTCGTGTCTGGCTCCTCCTCAGCTTCCTCGGCATGCATAAAATAAGCTCTCCCCACAGTTGGTCCCTTCTTCTTCGGGCAGTCAGCGGCCTTGTGCCCTTCTTCCTTGCAAATGAAGCACTTTTATGTCCCCCACATGCACTTGCCACAGTGTAAACGATTACATTCCTTGCATAGTGGCCTATCCTCAAATTTCGGTGCTCCAGTTTGTGGTGGTTTTGGTGGTCCTGGCTTCTTCACTTGTCCTTGGGGCTTTTGCTACCATTGAGGTCTAGGAGGTCCCATAAATTTCTTCTTATTCAGCTAGGAATTCTGCTGGTGTTGCTGCCTTTTTCGCTGCACTTCTACCTTTTCACTGCACTTCAAATCAATATCTCTCAAAGCGTGCTCGGCTTGAAATGCATAAGTAGTGGTAGAGGTGTAGTCTGCCGGTCACATCATCATCATGTCGTGGCGTATAGTAGGTCATAGACTGAAACAACTCCTCTTTTTCGTTTTCTTTAAAAGTACTAGAAAATTTTTTTTTTCCTCGTAATTAAATATACTTATATACAAACGTTTTAAAATACCTTGTCACCATTTTTAAAATAAAACATCCTACTAGTGCTTGAAAATCCAAAGAGAGAAGTCAAACATGAAATCGTAAATCGTTTACCAAACCTAAAAAGCAATAATTATTTGAAAAGTGTAGCGCATACTACCTCTCAAAAATCTCTCAAAATCATAAAGTAAAATGTCGTAGAAATCTTTAACTTAAAGTGATAAACTTAAATGCGGAAATAGAAGCGTTGGTCCTCGGGTTATGTGCACCGACAGTCCAGCAAGTCACCCGTCAAGACCTCCAATATCATTGCCATTAATCCCACCTGCAGCAACACACCTAGTGAGTCTAAAGACTCAACACGTCCTATCTTTGTTAACAAGTAATACGTAATACAGTTAACATATAACAGTGAAAAATACTTGTGCTTAAAATATCATTTTCATGAGGATGCATAAACTTAAACTTAAATATTTTCGTAAATATTTTCATGATGCATAAAAACATTTTCAAAAGAAATAAACATATCACTTAAACATATTCTTATTCATGTCCATATTCGTATTCATACTCATGTTCGTGTTCATGTTCGTGTTTGTTGAATTCAGATCGTTGATTGTGACTTTCATATACGTGTTAGGCGATGGATCCATCTACATGTAACCATAGTACTGGGCGGCGGGGGACACCAGCAACACTCTCATCGGTCAACTGGGCCCTGGCCTTACGTATTATCATATCATCATATACATATACATATACATATCCGTATCCAAGGAAATACGATCGTCGGGCTCCCACTGAGACCATAACCCTCACGATATCTCCAACATATCATCGTGTTAGTCACAATCCTTCACATCCTTCAACATATTATCATCACTTAATAAAAATCATGCATTTAACATTTTTCATTTTAAACCAAGCATGCAACATGTCTTTTAATGTTATTGTTTCATCATGAAAATCCATAGGCATTTAAAATGAACATTTTAACATTTTAAATCATAAACATTTAAAATAATAATTTTACCCTGTAAACACTCATAAACATAAAAAATAATCATATTAGCATATAAAACAGCAAATAGGGCACTGCCATGACGTTTACTAATTTCCCGGTGTAAAAAGACCGTTTTACCCCTGGACGTGACGTTTTACGTTTTTGACGTTTTCTTGATTTTCTTGACTCTAACATGTCCCAAATAATTATTTAAGCTTAAATTAAAATTCCCATAATTTTATGTAGCTTAAAAACGAGACTTTTTAATTAATTCGTATTTGGACGTATTTGAAGGCTTTTTAATTCCGCAAAATCCCAAACTTTAATATAAAATTCCTAAATTTTAAGTTTAGTCTTTTTATATTATTTTAGTCCCCATGAACCACTAATCGACCCCCCGTGAACCATTTTTCAATTTTAATGAGTTCCAAACCCTAAATTGACACAAAATCTTCGACCCCGAGCCAACTTTCGATTTTCACGAGTTACCCCCGAACCATGTCGATTCAAAACTTGACAAACGTCCTAAAGTACCATACTGGACCCAAAGATCCCAAGGAAAACGCCCCAAACATGAAAAACGAGCTCCTATTCCTCTACCCTAAGCTGGCCGAGAAGTGTTTCAATGGACAAGGACTCTTCATACTATCTTAGGACTTAGCCAACCAACCTAGGCTCTGAACCAGCCTCTCGTGTACTTACCTAGGACCCAACGGCATCACTCTAGCCCTGTCTCAAGCCCCCCGGCCGAGCTACATCCCGTGCACAAGCTGCGCATCTCCTGCGCGCTCTTGAAAGGGCTCTCGGGTAGGAGTCCTTGCTGTCAAGGACTCCACCCAGCCCCTTAGTTCGAGTCCTAGCATGGCTATGACTCTTCCCTGGACTCCCTCATGACCTTGGCTAGCCCTGGACAGGAGCCATGGCCAAGCCAAGTTGCGAAAATCAAAACCGAAGCCCTTTATCCCATATGACAGCAACTCGTGTTCAGCTTGCTTCCAGGTTCGCGTGTGGTGTTTAGGTGATTATCTAGGACTCTAATACCGTGTAAAATCGTGCCCAAACATAACCTATATCATGGCAGCCCTTATATACATGTAAACAACAAAAGTTTGTGTAAAGCCCCGAAAATCCTTGCTTTGAAAATTTGCGGAAAATTAAAATTTTTTTTTTCTTTTAAAATAAATGGAGTGCCTCATCCATAAAATCAACTGATGAATCATGTTCAATGTTAAAAATTATATATATAGCAGCGGAAGAAAATAAAGTTTGTCAAAAATAACAATTCAAAGAATGTCCAACAACTGGTAAAAATGTTTGAGCATAAAATGACATGTGCTGAAACTGAGGTCCTCGGGTGCCACTGCTGCCGACCCAAGCTGGCTCACTGGTCCCCGCCCTCGGCCCTGGCCTCATCAGTACCTACAACAATCAAGTCTAGTGATCCTAAAGACTCAGCATGCAAATATCGTAGGTAACGAGAAAATGTAATTTGCATGGATAAAATATCATGTCATGAGGCATACTTAAAAATAACTTGTACTGAGCAATTATAATACGTGCATAACTGAACTGAAAATCATAGTGAAAATGTTTGCTCCTTGGAGCCCTGTACTGAAATAACTGATAAAAAATTTCTGTTGAGATTATGGTCTACGCCTGTGGCCCCTGCACTGAACTGAACTGATCGGTAACTGGCTACCGGGGAGTATCAAACTGAACTGAGCTGGCCGATCACTGGCGACCGTATAAAATAATGCTCCCATAATAGTGAATTGACCACAAGCAATATCGCATAAATCTCAAAAATAAGTATTTTCTATTTTCATGCACGTAATATAATTAAATGACATAATGAAAATATCCTGTATATTTTACCAACTGGATTGGATCGTTCCCAGGCTCGCTGCGACCTAAATATGCCATGAAAATATGCAATAGTTTATACTTGACCAAACTATGCAATTAAGTTTGAAAATGCGACAATTACGTCTAACGACTTCGTATTTAATCATGACTCCGAACCAACCCGAACCAACACTAAACCGACGTATAGTCATGATTAAAATACGCTTAAAATTATGAACTAATACTCCTAAGATGATGAGGGTCGTAATCTAGATGAAATGGAGGCCAAAACAAGAAACGCTCTTTCGAGAGTCAATTTGGCACATCGCACCGTAAATTCTCGTACGACCTCAAAAATGATCCGAATCACAAACGGTCAAAAACACAACCTTCCTAACTCGATGAGGCACTGTACAGTTCAAGTCCATAGGCTAAAAGCCAACCAAAAACTCAAACGAGCCTCCAAACCAACACAGCAACTTGCAGTAAATTTCCAGCAGCTGTACCATCGCGTATCTTGTGTTGTTTTCGAGACTACCGGCCATTGGGGCGTGAACCACCAATCAGAGACTCTTACCAACATCCCAAGGAATTATTTGAACCATGGCTAAGGGCCCTAGGCCAGCCACAATTCGAATTATTCCAGCAACATCAGAAAAGTTACACCCGAGAGCACCTTTGCGCGCATGAGGGGTGCTTTGCTTTGCTTGCTGTCTTGACTCGTTCCAATGGCCATTGATTGACCATGGCACGATCTAGACATCTAGGGGCATGGTATGAATCGTGGCTAAGGGACATAGGCCAACCAAGATCCATACCATTCCACAAAACTCGAACACAAGCGCTGTCAAAAACCGAAGGGGGCCGAGAGGGGAGGGGGCTGTTCTTGCATTTGATTTAAAAACCGATGAAACATGGACCGAGCCACCAAAAGGGCGACTTAGTCACGTCTTAGACATGCTAGGGAAGTGATCTAACCATAGCTATAGGCCTTGTGGCAGCCATGATCAGATTCATTCCCTATATGACAGCAAAACAAAATTTCGAAAAGCTTAATTGGACAAGAGGTGGAGTTGCTGTCATTCTCGTGTTTTCCAGCGTGCATGGGGTTAAATGAATGGACCAACATGGTCCTAATGCATCCTATTACATGTCTAGATGTTGCCTTAGGAGCCTGGAATCGAGCCAATACCTGAAATCCACAAAACAAACCAAACCATGAAACTGCATCATGAAAGTCGAAATCTGCATGTGTGTTTTCTGAAAATTTCTTATGTATTTCGGTTTTTTGTTTATCAAAACATGATCATGTACTGAAAAATAATTGATAATAGGACTTGATTGAGGTTTGAAAGAATCTAGACATGCCTTGGTTTTCGTTTGAATGAAAAACGAAAGAATACGACGACTCGGCGCGGAGGAGGTGGAGCGCTTTCTTTTCTTGCTTCTTCACTCGATTCTTTTCTCTTGTTAATGGCTGAGTGGCTCACGATTTTTTTTTCCTCTAAAACTCTTTGAATTTCGGTGATGGAGGGGTGGAGAATGATGGTTAGGAGAGTGAGGGGAAGATCCACTAATAAAGGAATTCAAAGGGCAAGACTAAGTCTACCTCTCATTTAAATTTTGAAATTGTTTGATCAAGTCTTCTTGGGGGGAATGAGGTGACCGATATTCTCACCGAAATTAGAACTCACCGAATAATTCTGGGTACCGACTCCTCATTTCTGGCTCAGACTCCCATGTAGCTTCCTCCTCAGAATGGTTGAGCCATTTGACTTTGACTCGCTTAACCAGCTTGTTCCGAAGCTTCTTCTCCTGTCTGTCTAGGATCTGCACCGGTCTCTCCTCATAAGACAAGTTCGGAGTAAGCTGCAACGGCTCGAAATTCAGCACATGCGAAGGATTTGCCATATATTTCCTCAGCATGGAGACGTGGAAACACATTGTGTACTCCGGCCAGATTCGGCGGAAGAGCCACACGATAAGGTAGCGTCCCAACTCTGTCGAGGATCTCAAATGGTCCAATAAATCTCGGACTGAGCTTCCCTTTCTTGCCAAATCTCATGACACCCTTCATAGGTGCCACTTTCACAAATACATGATCGCCCACTGCAAACTCTAAATCTCTCCTCCGCTGATTGGCATAACTCTTCTGTCGGCTCTGAGCAGTCCTCATCCTATCACGGATCTTGACTACTACATCTGCTGCCTGCTGAACAATCTCTGGACCCAATTCTGCTCTCTCTCCTACTTCATCCCAATGAACAGGAGATCTGCACTTGCGGCCATACAGTGCTTCATACGGAGCCATACCAATAGAAGACTGGAAGCTGTTGTTATAGGTGAACTCAACCAATGGTAAGTTCGACTCCCAACTCCCGGAGAAATCAATGACGCAAGCACGGAGAAGATCCTCTAAGATCTGAATAACTCGCTCTGACTGCCCATCTGTCTGCGGATGGAAAGCTGTGCTAAACAGCAACTTCATACCCAAAGTCGAATGCAAACTCTTCCAAAATGAGGAAGTGAATCTGGGATCTCTGTCGGATACGATCGAAACAGGAATACCATGGAGTCGGACTATCTCTCGGATATACAGCTCTGCATACTGAACCATGGTGAAAGTCGTCTTAATAGGCAAGAAGTGCGCTGATTTGGTAAGACGATCTACAATCACCCAGATAGCATTCGATCCTCTGGCTGACCTCGGCAATTCGGTCACAAAGTCCATGGTAACATTCTCCCACTTCCACTCAGGAATAGGGAGAGGCTTGAGCAAACCTGCTGGTCTCTGATGGTCGGCTTTCACTAACTGGCAGGTCAGACACTCGGACACAAATCGTCTGATGTCCTTCTTCATACTAGGCCACCAATACAATAGTTGCAGATCTTTGTACATCTTCGTACTCCCAGGGTGAATGAAGTACGGGGACATATGGGCCTCTGACAAGATGTCTGCTCGGATAGAATCACTGCTAGGAACCCATATCCTGTCTCGGTATCTCACAATATCGTCGCTGACTGTATACAAGACACTGTCCTTGGCTTCATCTCTCTTCTTCCACTGTGCCAATTGCTCATCTGTTAACTAACCACTGCGAATACGGTCCATAAGGGAAGACTGAATGGTCAAGGTAGATAGACGAGGAACTCTACCTCGAGGATAAGTCTCGAGATCAAACCTCTGTATCTCAAACTGAAGAGGTTTCTGAATCGTCAAATGAGCCATCACTGCGACTTTTCTGCTCAATGCATCCGCAACTACATTAGCTTTATCCGGGTGGTAGCTAATGTCACAATCGTAGTCTTTCACAAGCTCCAACCAACGCCTCTGACGCATGTTCAGCTCCCTCTGCGTAAAGAAATACTTGGGGCTCTTGTGGTCGGTAAAGATCTGGCATTTCTCTCCATACAGATAATGCCTCCAAATCTTCAAGGCAAAAACTACGGCCGCCAATTCTAGATCATGGGTAGGGTAGTTCTTCTCATGGATTTTCAGCTGTCGAGAAGCATAAGCTATCACCTTCCCCTGCTGCATCAATACTGCGCAAAGACCGAGCTTCGAAGCATCGGTATACAGAACAAACTCACCGGACCCTGACGGCACGGCCAAAACTGGTGCTGAGGTAAGAGCTTGCTTCAAAGTATCGAAGCTCTTCTGACACTCCTCGCTCCAAACAAATTTTACATTTTTCTTGGTCAGTGCTGTGATTGGAACTGCAATCGAAGAGAATCCCTTAATGAACTTCCGATAATATCCTGCTAAGCCAAGAAAACTGCGGATCTCTGATGCATTCTGAGGCACAACCCAATCTCTGACTACTGCAACTTTTGCTGGGTCTACCTCAATACCACTGCTAGAAACGATGTGGCCTAAGAACGCCACCTTCTTTAACCAGAATTCGCATTTACTGAACTTTGCGAATAATTTGTGCTTCTGCAATGTCTGCAACACTGTGGCCAGATTCCTGCTGTGATCCTCCCGATTCTTGGAGTAGACAAGAATGTCATCTATGAACACTATCACAAACTGGTCAAGATACGGCTGAAATACGCGATTCATGAGATCCATGAAGATCGCTGGCGCATTCGTCAGACCGAACGGCATCACAAGGAACTCGTAGTGACCATAACGAGTCCTAAAAGCAGTCTTGGAAACATCAGCATCTCTCACCCTCAACTGGTGATAACCAGAGCGCAGATCAATCTTGGAGAAAATCGAAGCTCCCTGCAACTGGTCAAACAGGTCCTCAATCCTCGGAAGTGGGTATTTGTTCTTCACTGTAACCCTGTTCAACTCTCGATAGTCAATACAAAGTCTCATAGAGCCATCCTTCTTCTTAACAAACAAGACTGGCGCGCCCCAAGGTGAGAAGCTAGGGCGAATGAACTCCTTGTCCAGAAGTTCCTGTATCTGCTTCTTAAGCTCTGCCATCTCTGTCGGTGCTAGTCGGTACGGCGCTTTGGATATCGGAGCCATACCTGGCATAAGCTCAATGGAAAATTCCACCTCTCTCTCGGGTGGCATACCAGAGACGTCTTCGGGAAAAACGTCTAAGAAATTTCTGACGATCGGAACATCTGAGGCTGACTGGCTGGGTTCCTCGGGGACGGATACAAAGGTTGCTAGAAACGCCCGATACCCTCTATGCATGAGCTTCCTAGCCTGAACATATGGAATAATACGCGGTAAAGGAAAGTACCTGTCCGGCTCAAATAAGAACTGCTCCATTCCAGGCGGTCGGACAAGAACAGATCTCCGCTGGAAGTCTATCAACACTCTGTTCCTCAATAGCCAGTCCATCCCCAGGATGATGTCAAATTCTGGCATCGGTAGCACGATCAGATCCGCATAAACAAGATTACCGTGCAGCTCAAGGTCTATATCTCGTATAACATTGGTAGCTGCCATCTCCTCGCCTGACGGCAACACTACTGAAAAGGCTGTGTCTAGCCCAATGGTCTTGATCTTGAGAAAGTTCGCAAAGACCTCCGAAATAAACGAGTGAGTGGCCCCTGAATCTATCAAGGCCTTGGTAGCGGAACCAGATATAAAAATTCTCCCTGAAAGAGCGGAGCTCTAAGTTGAATCCAGTAGTTACAAGAACTAAACTTATAGACATGCAATGGTCAAAGTTCTTCTAACTTAAATCTCCAAAATACTACTGAGTAGAGCATGCAATCCTATCACAATTCTAAGTTCAATCTTAATCCTTATTCCCAAAACACGGAAATTCAAATAATAACTTAAAGTTTAAAGGTACATGTCAACAACATAGTCTCCGGGTTGGTTTCCGCGGCATGGAGAGCAAAAACTCTGCCTTGGGTAGGCAGATTCCTCTGAGGGCAATGCAGCAACATGTGGTCTGGACTGCCACACTTAAAACACTTTCCTGAGCCAGACATACATGCTCCAGGATGGCGGCGTGAGCACCTGGGGCAGACTGGGTGTTCATAAGTCCTCGGGGCTGGGCGTCCCCGCTGCTGCTGCTGCTGCTGCTGGCCTCTGTTTCTAGGCGGTCCGTGAAAAGACCTCTTGTTCTGCTGCTGATGGTGATGAGGAGGAGGGCGGTGTGGTACCTGGACTGGGCGCTTGCCCTGGCGATCCCTCTCGATATCCCGCAGATCCTGCTCTGCGGCTAGGGCCTTGGAGACAGCAATCTCATAAGTAGCAGGGTCAGACACCCTAACATCCCGACGCAAGATCGGCCGTAGACCCACCAGGAAATGCATCAACTTGGCTTTGGCATCATTCGCGATCAGGGGCTCAAAATGACAGCCCCTCTCGAACTTACGGATGAACTCTGTAACCGTCATGTCTCCCTGTCTCAGGCTCATGAACTCAGTGGTCAACCTGGTGCGAACTTCCTCAGCAAAATATTTGGAGTAGAAAACCTCTGTGAAGCGTGTCCATGAAAGTGTAGCCAAGGTCAGGGCTACTGACGCTCCTTCCCACCATAGGCGGGCGTCTCCAGTGAACAGATAGGTGGCACATCGGACTCGGTCTGCGTCTCCCAGCTCCATGAACTCGAAGATAACCTCGAGGGATTTGATCCATCCCTCGGCAATCATGGGGTCAGACGTCCCAGAAAACTCCTTTGGACGCATCTTCATGAATCGCTCGTAAACAGCCTCTGGCCCTGTCGGCCTAGTCACCACCGCATTGTTCCCCGCAAACTGTGCGAAGAACTGTGTCATCCCAGCTAGCATCTGGGCACTCATGTCAGGTGGGGGCGGTGGTGGAGGTGGAGGAGGAGGAGGAGGTGTCTGCCTCTCTTGTCTCTGATCGTCATCGTCCTCGCGACGGTGCTCGCCACTACCTCTCGGGCGTCCTACTTGACGTCTAGGGGGCATACTGTTCCAACATAACTCATACGTAACTAACATGCATAACGTCCTAAAGTACCATACTGGACCCAAAGATCCCAAGGAAAACGCACCGAACATGAAAAACGAGCTCCTATTCCTCTACCCTAAGCTGGCCGAGAAGTGTTTCAATGGACAAGGACTCTTCATACTATCTTAGGACTTAGCCAACCAACCTAGGCTCTGAACCAGCCTCTCGTGTACTTACCTAGGACCCAACGGCATCACTCTAGCCCTGCCTCAAGCCCCCCGGCCGAGCTACATCCCGTGCACAAGCTGCGCATCTCCTGCGCGCTCTTGAAAGGGCTCTCGGGTAGGAGTCCTTGCTGTCAAGGACTCCACCCAGCCCCTTAGTTCGAGTCCTAGCATGGCTATGACTCTTTCCTGGACTCCCTCGTGACCTTGGCTAGCCCTGGACAGGAGCCATGGCCAAGCCAAGTTGTGAAAATCAAAACCGAAGCCCTTTATCCCATATGACAGCAACTCGTGTTCAGCTTGCTTCCAGGTTCGCGTGTGGTGTTTAGGTGATTATCTAGGACTCTAATACCGTGTAAAATCGTGCCCAAACATAACCTATATCATGGCAGCCCTTATATACATGTAAACAACAAAAGTTTGTGTAAAGGCCCGAAAATCCTTGCTTTGAAAATTTGCGGAAAATTAAAAAAAAAAATTTTCTTTTAAAATAAATGGAGTGCCTCATCCATAAAATCAACTGATGAATCAAGTTCAATGTTAAAAAATATATATATAGCAGCGGAAGAAAATAAAGTTTGCCAAAAATAACAATTCAAAGAATGTCCAACAACTGGTAAAAATGTTTGAGCATAAAATGACATGTGCTGAAACTGAGGTCCTCGGGTGCCACTACTGCCGACCCAAGCTGGCTCACTGGTCCCCGCCCTCGGCCCTGGCCTCATCAGTACCTACAACAATCAAGTCTAGTGAGCCTAAAGACTCAGCATGCAAATATCGTAGGTAACGAGAAAATGTAATTTGCATGGATAAAATATCGTGTCATGAGGCATACTTAAAATAACTTGTACTGAGCAATTATAATACGTGCATAACTGAACTGAAAATCAAGTGAAAATGTTTGCTCCTTGGAGCCCTATACTGAAATAACTGATAAAAATTTTCTGTTGAGATTATGGTCTACGCCTGTGGCCCCTGCACTGAACTGAACTGATCGGTAACTGGCTACCGGGGAGTATCAAACTGAATGAGCTGGCCGGTCACTGGCGACCGGGTGGTACCAAACTGAACTGATCGGTCACTGGCGACCGTATAAAATAATGCTCCCATAATAGTGAATTGACCACAAGCAATATCGCATAAATCTCAAAAATAAGTATTTTCTATTTTCATGCACGTAATATAATTAAATGGCATAATGAAAATATCCTGTATATTTTACCAACTGGATTGGATCATTCCCAGGCTCGTTGTGCCATGAAAATATGCAATAGCTTATACTTGACCAAACTATGCAATTAAGTTTGAAAATGCGACAATTACGTCTAACGACTTCGTATTTAATCATGACTCCGAACCAACCCGAACCAACACTGAACCGACGTATAGTCATGATTAAAATACGCTTAAAATTATGAACTAATACTCCTAAGATGATGAGGGTCGAAATCTAGATGAAATGGAGGCCAAAACAAGAAACGCTCTTTCGAGAGTCAATTTGGCAAATCGCACCGTAAATTCTCGTACGACCTCAAAAATGATCTGAATCACGAACGGTCAAAACACGACCTTCCTAACTCAATGATGCACTGTCCAGTCCAAGGCCATAGGCTAAACGCCAACCAAGAACTCAAACGAGCCTCCGAACCAACACAGCAACTTGCTGTAAATTTCCAGCAGCTGTACCATCGCGTATCTTGTGTTGTTTTCGAGACTACCGGCCATTGGGGCGTGAACCACCGACCAGAGACTCTTACCAACATCCCAAGGAATTATTTGAACCATGGCTAAGGGCCCTAGGCCAGCCACAATTCGAATTATTCCAGCAACATCAGAAAAGTTACACCCGAGAGCACCTTTGCGCGCATGAGGGGTGCTTTTCTTTGCTTGCTGTCTTGACTCGTTCCAGTGGCCATTGATTGACCATGGCACGATCTAGACATCTAGGGGCATGGTATGAACCGTGGCTAAGGGCCATAGGCCAACCAAGATCCATACCATTCCACAAAACTCGAACACAAGTGCTGTCAAAAACCGAAGGGGGCCGAGAGGGGAGGGGGAATGTTCTTGCATTTGATTTAAAAACCGATGAACCATGGACCGAGCCACCAAAAATGCGACTTAGTCACGTCTTAGACATGCTAGGGAAGTGATCTAACCATAGCTATAGGCCTTGTGGCAGCCATGATCAGATTCATTCCCTATATGACAGCAAAACAAAATTTCGAAAAGCTTAATTGGACAAGAGGTGGAGTTGCTGTCATTCTCGTGTTTTCCAGCGTGCATGGGGTTAAATGAATGGACCAACATGGTCCTAATGCATCCTATTACATGTCTAGATGTTGCCTTAGGAGCCTGGAATCGAGCCAATACCTGAAATCCACAAAACAAAGCAAACCGTGAAACTGCATCATGAAAGTCGAAATCTGCATGTGTGTTTTCTGAAAATTTCTGATGTATTTCGGTTTTTTGTTTATCATAACATGATCATGTACTGAAAAATAATTGATAATAGGACTTGATTGAGGTTTGAAAGAATCTAGACATGCCTTGGTTTTCGTTTGAATGAAAAACGAAAGAATACAACGACTTGGCGCGGAGGAGGTGAAGCGCTTTCTTTTCTTGCTTCTTCACTCGATTATTTTCTCTTGTTAATGGCTGAGTGGCTCACGATTTTTTTCGCCTCTAAAACTCTCTGAATTTCGTTGATGGAGGGGTGGAGAATGATGGTTAGGAGAGTGAGGGGAAGATCCACTAATAAAGGAATTCAAAGGGCAAGACTAAGTCTACCTCTCATTTAAATTTTGAAATTGTTTGATCAAGTCTTCTTGGGGGGAATGAGGTGACCGATATTCTCATCTAGACTAGGTTAGGATATGCTCTAATATTAATTAATTAAGGTTGAACAATAATTAAAAAAAAAACTTTGCATGCTAAACATAACAAAGAATGGGTCAAAGGGTGAGTTGGCAAAGAAATGATGCATCTCCAAGGGGTGGCCGAAATCTAACTTATAAATGGAGGGAAAATGTTGTTTAATTAGTAAATTTATAACTCTCAAAAACCTCACCTATCCTTTAAATAATGTAGTGAACTAATCTCTTAATTAAGTAACTTAAATGAGCTTATTTCTTAATCACCTCAAGTAACTTAAATTAAATCCTCAAACCTCCTTATTAACTTCAATTAACTTACTTGCTAGCTAAAATAAAGTCTGGAAATATTTATCGAATCTTAAATTCTATCTCAAAACTCCAACTCCAGTCCGGCCTCACTGAATTAACTGAAATGATAAAAATCAACTACTGCATAAAATAATCAACTTAAGGAAAAGCATTTAAATATTCATGAAATAAAATCATTTTAATTTAAAATACTAGAATTATGCATGACTTATACGTAGACTGATTTACGGGTTCTACAGTTTGACTCAAAATCATGCTTGAAATTTTATGGATTGCATAAAAACGAAAATAATTCAAAGTGTCAGTTGTTTTTCCAAACTTTTCATGCGTAAAAATATAATATGATGTGATGATGGTTTTGAAAGGAAGAATAGGCGTGCCTTTGCGTAATTAACGCACGATTTTACGTTGACGATTGCGAAGAACGGACCAAGACCTTGGCTAGACTCTTCCTTGCAAAAATCTCGATTTTTCTCCTTCAAATTGGTGATGGTGTGTGCCGTGTGATTTGAGGTCTTTGGGAGAAAATATTTCAGAAAAGAGGCGTGTACAAGTGTGATGGGGAGAAGGGTTTTAACATATTATATATTAAATCATTCTACTAATAGGTCTTAGGCCTATTAAGCCTCTAAATTAAGCCCATTAGTTTTAATTAGGATAAAATAAAATAATAACAAAGTTTTTCTTTAATTAAATATGTGAATTTATTAGCCGGGTTGCCAAAAAGCTCATATTTTAGTTGAAAAACCAACACCGATAAACTCTACGTCCCGGTGTATAAAATCACCTCAAAACCCTTATTTTCAAAAATACTAACAAGCATCGGTCATATTTTAAATAATTAAAATAATCATAAAAATATTTTACATTTTTCAGCCCTCGGTCCCCGTTCCTCGATCGTCACTTGAATATTCCTAAAAATACAATTTTTATGCATGATGACAATAAAATCTCATTTAGCGTATAATCCAGTATGTCACATAATTAGTTAGCAACTAAAGTCGATTAATTACTAAATTTTCATAATTTTCTAGATTCGCATGCAGTTGGTTTACGTCGTCTTAATTTTGGACCTTACAATTCCTCCTCCCCTTAAATAGAATTCGGTCCTCGAAATTTAGAACTTACCGAATAGTTCTGGATAGCGGCTCTTCAAGTCTCTCTCGGTTTCCCAAGTAGCTTCTTCTTCCGAGTGATTCAGCCACTTGACCTTGACCATTGGAATGACTTTGTTCCTCAATCGTCTTTCTTGTCTTGCTAATATCTGGACGGGTCTTTCTTCATATGTCATATTTGGAGTTAGTTGAAGAGGTTCATAATTAAGCACATGTGACGGATTCGACATGTACTTCCGCAGCATCGAAATGTGGAAGACATTGTGAACTCCTGCAAGCGCTGGTGGCAATGCCACTCTATATGCTAGTGTCCCAATCCTCTCCAAAATCTCGAACGGACCTATAAATCTTGGACTAAGCTTGCCCTTCTTGCCAAAGCGCATAACACCCTTCATGGGTGCTATTTTCACAAATACGTGATCGCCTACTGCAAACTCTAAGTCTCTTCGTCTTTTATCTGCATAACTCTTTTGTCAGATTTTTGCAGTCTTCATTCTATCACGAATTTTGACCACAAGCTCAGCTGTCTCTTCAATCACATCTGGACCAATATCTCTTTTTTCTCCAACCTCGTCCCAATGAATAGGAGATCTACACTTCCTTCCATAGAGTGCCTCAAAAAGAGCCGTCCCTATTGATGATTGAAAACAGTTATTGTAAGTGAACTCCACTAGAGGTAACTTTGATTCCCAACTGTCTTGGAAATCAATGACGCATGCTCGCAGTAGATCTTCCAAAATCTGTATAACCTTTTCTGACTGACCATCGGTTTGAGGATGAAATGCTGTACTGAATAATAACTTGGTCCCCATCGCCGCATGCAGTCTTTTCCAAAAAGAAGACGTGAATCTCGGATCTCTGTCAGAAATAATAGACACTGGAATCCCATGCAGACGAACTATCTCTCGAATGTATAACCCTGCATACTGAGTCATGGTGAATGTCGTCTTAATAGGTAGAAAATGCGCTGATTTCGTAAGACGATCAACTATCACCCAAATGGAATTCAGTCCCTTAACAGTCTTAGGCAATCCCACAACAAAGTCCATGGTGATATTTTCCCATTTCCACTCAGGGATAGGGAGTGGCTTCAATTTTCCTACTGGCCTTTGATGCTCTACTTTGACTTGCTGACAAGTCAAACACTCGGATACATACCTCAGAATGTCCCTCTTCATGCCTGGCCACCAATATATCAACTGTAAATCTCTATACATCTTCGTACTGCCCGGATGAATGGAATATGGCGTGTCATGGGCTTTCTTCATAATAAGATCTCTCAAAGAATCGTCACTAGGAACCCATAGACGGTCTCGATAACGGACTAAACCATCCATCACTGAATATAAATTCCGGCCCTTGGCTTCATCTCTTGCTCTCCACTTTTGCAACTGCTCGTCAGTAGACTGCCCATCACGAATTCTGTCCCTCAAAGTCGACTGCACTGATAATGTAGCAAGATTAGGGGCCTCGCCCCTAGCATACACTGTAAGCTCAAACCGCTGTATCTCGGACTGCAACGGTCTTTGGAGTGATAAATGAGTGATAACCGCTGCTTTTCTACTCAATGCGTCTGCCACTACATTAGCTTTCTCCGGATGGTAGCTAATGTCACAATCATAGTCCTTTACCAATTCAAGCCATCTGCGTTGTCTCATATTCAACTCCTTTTGGGTGAAGAAGTATTTCAAGCTTTTATGATCAGTGAATATTTTGCACTTCTCCCCATAAAGGTAGTGTCTCCAAATCTTTAGTGCAAAGACTACTGCTGCAAGCTCAAGATCATGAGTAGGGTAGTTCTTTTCATGAATTTTCAACTGTCTTGACGCATAGGCGATAACTCGGTCGTTTTGCATCAGAACTGCACCTAAACCAAGCTTAGAAGCGTCGGTATAAAGAACATTTTGTCTTGAACTGTGCCCAAGTGAGTGTAGCAAGGTCAACACCATGCTCGGCTCCTTCCCACCATAAAGAAGCGTCATCTCGAAACAGATAAATTGTACACCTCACACGGTCAGCATCCCCCATGTCTAGATAGCGAAAATGTACCTCGAGTGAACGAATCCAACTCTCAGCGGCAAAGGGATCAGTAGTTCCAGAAAATTTCTTCGGCCCTAGCCTTCGGAACTGGTCATAAATATCATGTTGTGGCCTAGGTGGCTGCTGTGGCTGCTGCTGCTGCATCTGCTGTAACTGCTGCTGCTGTAAATGTTGCTCGAAGAGACGAGCCATACCCTCTAATGCACGAGTAGCAGGATCCCCTGGAGGAGGGGGTGGTGGTGGTGGTGCATTTCTTTGACTATTCCCTCGGCGATTAACACTGTTCTCTCCCTGATTCTCGATAACGGGTACACGTCTAGGAGGCATTTTATCTGAATGTTTTCCCAAATTCTAACGTAAACAATATGCAATTAAATCTAAGTTTTCTAATCATGTAACACATCCTAACTTAATTAGCATTTTAAGCATGCAAGGCAATACTACTCAAAAAGCTAATACACATGTATCATAAACACATTATCCATAACGTCATGCAGGTTAAATCATATAGAATCACAAGAAGCAAGTAAAACTTACAACTTGAGGCTTGACGACTGATCTTCCCGGCGCTGATGGTGGCACAACCCTTTACAGGACCTTTGCTCTGATACCAACTGAAACGTCTCCTCTTTTTTGTTTTCTTAAAAAGTACTAGAAATTTTATTTTTTTTTCCTCGTAATTAAATATACTTATATACAAACGTTTTAAAATACCTTGTCACCATTTTTAAAATAAAACATCCTAATAGTGCTTGAAAATCCAAAGAGAGAAGTCAAACATGAAATCGTAAATCGTTTACCAAACCTAAAAAGCAATAATTATTTGAAAAGTGTAGCGCATACTACCTCTCAAAAATCTCTCAAAATCATAAAGTAAAATGTCGTAGAAATCTTTAACTTAAAGTGATAAACTTAAATGCGGAAATAGAAGCGTTGGTCCTCGGGTTATGTGCACCGACAGTCCAGCAAGTCACCCGTCAAGACCTCCAATATCATTGCCATTAATCCCACCTGCAGCAACACACCTAGTGAGTCTAAAGACTCAACACGTCCTATCTTTGTTAACAAGTAATACGTAATACAGTTAACATATAACAGTGAAAAATACTTGTGCTTAAAATATCATTTTCATGAGGATGCATAAACTTAAACTTAAATATTTTCGTAAATATTTTCATGATGCATAAAAACATTTTCAAAAGAAATAAACATATCACTTAAACATATTCTTATTCATGTCCATATTCGTATTCATACTCATGTTCGTGTTCATGTTCGTGTTTGTTGAATTCAGATCGTTGATTGTGACTTTCATATACGTGTTAGGCGATGGATCCATCTACATGTAACCATAGTACTGGGCGGCGGGGGACACCAGCAACACTCTCATCGGTCAACTGGGCCCTGGCCTTACGTATTATCATATCATCATATACATATACATATACATATCCGTATCCAAGGAAATACGATCGTCGGGCTCCCACTGAGACCATAACCCTCACGATATCTCCAACATATCATCGTGTTAGTCACAATCCTTCACATCCTTCAACATATTATCATCACTTAATAAAAATCATGCATATAACATTTTCATTTTAAACCAAGCATGCAACATGTCTTTTAATGTTATTGTTTCATCATGAAAATCCATAGGCATTTAAAATTAACATTTTAACATTTTAAATCATAAACATATAAAATAATCATTTTATCCTGTAAACATTCATAAACATTAAAAATAATCATATTAGCATATAAAATAGCAAATAGGGCACTGCCATGACGTTTACTAATTTCCCGGTGTAAAAAGACTGTTTTACCCCCGGACGTGACGTTTTACGTTTTTGATGTTTTCTTGATTTTCTTGACTCTAACATGTCCCAAATAATTATTTAAGCTTAAATTAAAATTTCCATAATTTTATGTAGCTTAAAAACGAGACTTTTTAATTAATTCGTATTTGGACGTGTTTGAAGGCGTTTTAATTCCGCAAAATCCCAAACTTTAATATAAAATTCCTAAATTCTAAGTTTAGCCTTTTTATATTATTTTAGTCCCCATGAACCACGAATCGACCCCCCATGAACCATTTTTCAATTTTAATGATTCCAAACCCTAAATTGACACAAAATCTTCGACCCCGAGCCAACTTTCGATTTCACGAGTTACCCCGAACCATGTCGATTCAAAACTTGAAAAACGTCCTAAAGTACCATACTGGACCCAAATATCCCAAGGAAAACGCCCCAAACATGAAAAACGAGCTCCTATTCCTCTACCCTAAGCTGGCCGAGAAGTGTTTCAATGGACAAGGACTCTTCATACTATCTTAGGACTTAGCCAACCAACCTAGGCTCTGAACCAGCCTCTCGTGTACTAACCTAGGACCCAACGGCATCACTCTAGCCCTGCCTCAAGCCCCCCGGCCGAGCTACATCCCGTGCACAAGCTGCGCATCTCCTGCGCGCTCTTGAAAGGGCTATCGGGTAGGAGTCCTTGCTGTCAAGGACTCCACCCAGCCCCTTAGTTCGAGTCCTAGCATGGCTAGGACTCTTCCATGGACTCCCTCGTGACCTTGGCTAGCCCTGGATAGGAGCCATGGCCAAGCCAAGTTGCGAAAATAAAAACCGAAGCCCTTTATCCCATATGACATCAACTCGTGTTCAGCTTGCTTCCAGGTTCGCGTGTGGTGTTTAGGTGATTATCTAGGACTTTAATACCGTGTAAAATCATGCCCAAACATAACCTATATCATGGTAGTCCTTATATACATGTAAACAACAAAAGTTTGACTCAAAATCATGCTTGAAATTTCATGAATAGCATAAAAACGAAAATAATTCAAAGTGTCAGTTGTTTTTCCAAACTTTTCATGCGTAAAAATATAATATGATGTGATGATGGTTTTGAAAGGAAGAATAGGCGTGCCTTTGCGTAATTAACGCACGATTTTACGTTGACGATTGCGAAGAACGGAGCAAGACCTTGGCTAGACTCTTCCTCGCAAAAATCTCGATTTTTCTCCTTCAAATTGGTGATGGTGTGTGCCGTGTGATTTGAGGTCTTTGGGAAAAAATATTTCAGAAAAGAGCGTGTACAAGTGTGATGGGGAGAAGGGTTTTAACATATTATATATTAAATCATTCTACTAATAGGGCTTAGGCCTATTAAGCCTCTAAATTAAGCACATTAATTTTAATTAGGATTAAATAAAATAATAACAAAGTTTTTCTTTAATTAAATATGTGAATTTATTAGCCGGGTTGCCAAAAAGCTTGTATTTTAGTTGAAAAACCAACACCTGATAAACTCTACGTCCCGGCGTATAAAATCACCTCAAAACCCTTATTTTCAAAAATACTAACAAGCATCGATCATATTTTAAATAATTAAAATAATCATAAAAATATTTTACATTTTTCAGCCCTCGGTCCCCGTTCCTCGATCGTCACTTGAATATTCCTAAAAATACAATTTTTATGCATGATGACAATAAAATCTCATTTAGCGTATAAACCAGTATGTCACATAATTAGTTAGCAACTTAAATTCGATTAATTACTAAATTTTCATAATTTCCTAGATTCGCATGCAGTTGGTTTACGTCGTCTTAATTTTGGACCTTACATAGACCATCCAGAAAGTGCCTAAGTTTCTCCGCAACATCTCTAGCAATGAAGGGCACAAAGTGACAGCCCTTATCAAACTTCCTCACAAACTCGGCCACAGATGTGTCCCCCTGACGAAGACTCATGAACCCTCTCTTCAAGCATCCTCGGACGTCATCAGTGCAGTATTTCTCATTTAATATCTCCTTGAATCGAACCCAAGTGAGTGTAGCCAAGTCAATCCCATGCTCCGCCCCTTCCCTCCAAAGGGAATCATCATCTCTAAACATATAAGTATCACACCTAACTCTGTCAGCGTCCTCCATATTCAAATAGCAAAAATGCACCTCAAGAGATCGTATCCAACCATCAACAGAAAAGAGATCGGTGGTACCAGAAAACTCTTTCGGACCGAGGCTCAGAAACTGATCATAAACGTCGTGATGAGGCCTCGGAGCATGCTGAAACTGCTGCTCAAATAAACGTGTCATGCCCTCTAGTGCACGAATAGCAGCATCCTCATTAGGAGGTGAGGATGCATTCCCTTGACGATCATAAACATTTTCGGCTTGCCTATGTGTACTAGGTGCGCGTCTAGGAGGCATTATATATGAACAATTTCAAAATTCTAAACGTAACAAATATTCATTTAAATCTAAGTTTCCTAATCATGAAGCATATAATAATCACCTTTTGAGCAACTTTAAGCATATATAACATTTAATCTCAAAAAAACTATTAAACATGTAACGTAAACATATAATCCATGAAATCATGCAGGTATCATCATAAAAAATCATGTAAGGAAATTAAGCTTTCAGATTGAGAATTGACGACTGAGCTTCCCGACACTGACGTTGGCACAACCCTTTGCAGGAACAATGGTCTGATACCAACTGAAACGTTCACTACTCGTTTTTCTTAAAAAGTACTAGGAAATTTTTCTTCTAATTAATCAGCCGAAAATGACCATGCATATATGTATACATTTTAAAATAAATTTTTCCCCATTTTAAAAATAAAACAACCAACTATATTTAAAATCCAAAGGAAAATAATTCGAAACATAAAATCACCAATCGTTTACCAAACCTAACTTAGAAATATTTTAAAATCAACCTAACTCTAAAATCTTCTCAAAACCTCTCAAAAGAAATTATAAAAGTCGTAAAAATCTTTAACGTAAACTTAAATCATAAACTTAATTTAAATGCGGAAAACTAGCACTAGTCCTCATGTTCTGTGCACCTTAAGTCTAACAAGATCAAGCATCAAGTCCAGTCCCTCAACAACGTCAATATCATGCTCACCTGCATCGATCACACCTAGTGAGTCTATTGACTCAGCAAACCATAACCATAATATAAGTAATACATATACATTCGCAAGCAACTATGAAATACTTTTACTTGAAATAACATATCATGAACATGCATAAACTTAAATATTTTTCCTTTCATCATAAACATTTTCCTTTTCATCATATACATATACGTTTATTTTTTCGTTTAATTCAGATCGTTAATTGTGACTTCGGTATTAGGTGAAGGTCGATGGATCCATCTACGTATTACTACAGTACTGAGCGGCGGGGACATCAGCGACACTCTTACCCGTCATATGAGCCTTGGCGTTACATACCATCGTATTAGTCACAATTACTTCACTTCCTTCAATTTTTCATATTTTCATCACTTTATAAAAATTAACACATGCATAAATCATTTTTTTAAAACCAATCATGAAACGTATCTTTTAGCATTAATGTTTCATCATAAAATTCCATAAATATTTAAAATAAACATATTAACATATTTTACAGCATTCATGGAACAACCAGGACGTTTACTATTTTTCAGCTGTAAAATGATCGTTTTACCCCTAGACATAAAATTTCTTGATTTTGACTTTTTCTTACTTTCGTTTACTCTAGACCATCCCAAATAATTATTTAAGCTTAAATAAATTTTTTATATTTTATTTAGCTTAAATTCAAGGATTTTCTATTTATTTCATAATTATTAATTCGTAGAGAGTTTAATTCCTGAATTAACTTCAACTTTATTTTTAAATTATCAAATTTTAAACATAGACTTTTTATTGCTTAAATTACCTTTTTGAGCCATGAGCCACCTCTATGGACCCACGGTTTAACCCTTTAACCAAATAAACTCAAAATTGAACCCTAACTTGACCCTTCGAGCCATCTCGCGGTTTCCATCGAGCCAAGCCCAAACCACCTTGAGCGAAACTCTACTTAGACCACCTATGGACCCTAGTGACCACCCGTGACCCCTAGAACCAGCCCCAAGCCCATGCCTTTAGTACCTGCATGAGTTGTGGCCGTAGCTTGCTTTCCTAGGACTCTAGTTCAACAAGGACTCTTTGCCCGAGCCACCACCAGAGCCCCAACCCTCTGAACCAACACTGGAAAATCCTCAGACCTAGACTAGACCACCCTGCCTATGCATGGATCCTCAATTCAATCGCCTCTCGGGGCCGCTCCCTATTCACGTGGGAAGAGTCCATGCAATCATGGGCTCTTCCCTAGCGACCAACCTGCTAGGACCCTTCCAGCCCCTTAACCATAACCCTCACCGAGCCCCATCCCAGACTTGGCCAAGCCCTCGGTGCAAAACCCCTTAACCGAACCCTTGTGAACCATACATTCAATAATTTTCGCTCATGCCCTCTCTTACGCGTGTGCAGTTTATGGTTGGGCACTTATGGACCCTTATTGTGTTGGAGAAACATCCCTCTATGTTACCTTACCATGGCAATCCCTTTATGCATCATTAGGAAGAATTTTAAATCAACAAAACAAAAGTTATATGCATGTATGATCAATAAAACGAATACACAACTTGTGCATCATATTTTTCATGCAAATTTGAACAAATATACATAATATGGTGTGAAAGTTGTTTGAAATAAATTTAAGGTGTGACTTTACGTAAATTACTCTCGAAACAAATTGACGATGCGAAGAACGGCGACGTAGAACTCCTAGGCTGAATTTCTATGAAAACCGATGCTTTCCCTCGAAGAATTTCGTGCGTGCTAGTGTTGAGGGGGAGGGGAGAGTCCTTGTAAATTTTGAGGGAAGGGGCCATGTGATGTATGGGGTTTTGGGGTAGGGTTTAGGCTTTTATTGTTAATTAAACCATGTGTACAAGCCTAGGCCTATTAACATGGTTTAATAGGACCATTAAGCCTATTAGTGAATATTTAAAATATTTCGTTTAAGAAAATTTGTGCAAATATTAGCCGAGTTCTCAAAAAGTTCATATTTTCGTTGAAAATTGAATACCGTTAAAAATTACGACTCGGTGTATAAAATCACATTAAAACACTTTATCTTCAAAAATATCATATAGCATAAACCTTGTTTTAAATAATTAAGAACAATTATTTAATAAAAATATTTTCCTTTATTCAGCCATCGGTCTTTGTTCCTTGATCGCGTCTCGAATAACTTTTAAAAATACATATTTATGAATTCTAACAATAAACCCTATTTTTAAATATATAATCATGCATATCATAATTATTTCATGCCATTGAAACCATTTAATTATTTATTTTCTATTTTTCCTAGATTTGCATGCAGTTGGATTACGTCATCTTATTTTTGAACGTTACATAATATCTCATATAATCATATTAGTCACAAACAACTCATATCCTTCAAAACGTGTCATCATATTTATCACTCAATAAAATCATGCATATATGTACATTTTCCTAAAAATCAAGCATTGAACGTATTTTCATAATTTCATAAAGATCATGTTTGTGATACAAACGTTTAAATATAACATGTCAAATTGTGCTAAGGACGCTGCCAGGACAAAAAACTCAACCCGGGTGCAAAATGATCATTTTTTTCTAGAAAACCCTAAATGATCATTTTACCCCTGGAGCATAAAATTCGACTCGAAACTTACGAAACTCCTTAAAACACCTCCAAACATATTTAAAAATATTTCTTAAACGTAAACTCGAGCATGTATCAAATTTAATATATTCATTTTAACACTTGGATTGGGGTCACGGTTTTAACCCGAATCAACCCAAAATTTAAACAAATTTTTCAAACTCAAACCATGACTTAACCCTACTTGACCAGCCCCTAAACCAATTATTTCAGACCCCTTATGACCCCCAAACAAAAACCGAAAGTTGCTGGAATTTAGTTGCACAAACAAGCCTTAACCCTAGTCGCGATTTTGGACCGAACCAACGACCCTACACCTAACCAGCTTGGACCAGCCCTGAACCAGCCCCTCCTAGACCATACTAGGACCTTTCTGGACTGAACCATCTCAAGGAATCAGCCTCATGCATGCCCCAAACGCACTCACACCCGAGGTTCAACGAAGGCGCTCAACCCGCGACCAATCTCCCCTCATCACGATCGACCGGCTTCATGGTTGGTTCCAGCAATGGTCGAGCCTTCCTATGCCGTGTCTCAGACTCATCAGGGACTGGTCCATAGCTTGGTTTAGCCCTTGCACCTCCAGCTCAGTCCATTGCCCGATCTACGACCGAGACGAGCTAATCTCTTCGATACAACACCCCTCGGCCCTTAGCTTAACACAACTAACCCTCGACTCCAGCCTCATGACCACAACTTACTACCTTTAATCCCCTTAGCATAAAAACTTGGCAGCCCCTTGCACCAATACATGAAAGCGTGAGTATGAGTCATGAAGAAATGCAATTTTCATGTCAAACTCGTATAAAAACGTGATCACAAGGTAGATCAAAATATTTCATGCATTTACACAAACTTCGGCATAATATTGGCATGAATGAAGAGAAGAAGAAGATATGTGCGTGACTTAATGTTTTTACACTTGAAAACTCGAAGAACTACGCGCGAGACGTGAACCAGAGAGGCGGGGAGGAAGCTTTTCTTGAAAAATTATATGGAGCCAAAGCTTGCTGCTGAAAGGAAGAGGAAAATTTGTTGTTTACGTGAGGGTGCTACTGGAAAAGTGAAGTGGGCGGCCAAACTAGGTTTAGGGTTTAGTTTAGATTGTAATTAGGTTAAATAATGTGTACTAATGGGCCCTAATTAAAAGTTAAGTGGGTAAAAAGGTTTTAAGCCCTTTAATAATTAAAATAAACCCATCAAGCCCAAAACCACTCTCGAAAAATATATCGTTTAGGTACGTTTTAGAAAATATTGCCCGAACCCTCAAAAAGTCCTCTGAATCGCCAAAATTTGCATACAGGTTAAAAATATACTCCGACGAGTAAAAATTCTCAACCAAAGCTCATATTCAAAAATCACACTTAAAAATACCTCATATTAAATAAATAAAATTAATTATTCAATAAAAATATTTTTCTTGATTATCCCCGGTCTCCGTTACCCGTTCGAGCGCGAAATGCAACTTAAAACCGTAATACATGAAACTTTAAAATACCCAAGCAACAACACCTAACCATGCAATATCCATGCATTAAATGCATAAAAATCATTAAAAAAATATTTTTATAAAATCCTAGATTGCATGCAGTCGAGTTATGTAGTTCGAATTTCCTAGACCTTATAAGGAGATTCACAACTGGTACTCAAACAACTGTCAAGGGAGTTCAAGTGCACGAGTTTATCATTGGCATCATACTATACCGTTTCATTAGTACATGTTCCAAGGCAAGAAATTGGGAGGCAGACGAGTTAGCACAAGTTGCATTGGGATTGAAGATGTCTCCTGAACTTACACACAGGATGGTGTTGACTCAAAAGAGAAACCACCTCTCAATTCAGCAAAGAGGGATTCAAGTAGACACTCTCAACTTGGATATAAACTTAGCTGGTGATTGGAGAGATGATATAAAACAAGTGCTAGAATCTCCCGGGAGAGATATTCCACAGGGTTCAAAAATGAAAGCTCTTAACTACGTCTTAGTGGAAGGAGATTTGTACAAGAAATGGTTAGATGGTTTGCTCCTCAGATGCATAGGTTCCCAGAATCATTGGAGATCATGAATCAAGTTCACGAGGGAGTGTGCGGAGCGCATCAATCGGGAGTGAAGATGATATGGTTGATAAGAAGGTATGGATATTATTGGCCATCTGTTGGAACATTTCATGTTCGCAATCTTGATTTTGATGTTAACAAAACTTATTAATGTGTTTATAACATATTTACTCAAGTGTGAAGTTATTAACACAAGAAGCAAACTGAAATTGAATTCTGCACAAACTGAATTTCTAGCAAGCTTTGGTATTTTAATGATATCTCTCAACTGGATGATTCAAATGACAATCCACAAACTTGAATAATCATAAAACTCAATTTGGAACATGTCGTATTTCACTTCAGTTGGGTAAATTCGGATGTTATCAAGGTCTAGCTGATCCGCTGAATTACCGAACTGATTGCATGAAAACAGCAATCAGTTGAGTAAGGGCAGATTGTGGTATTTTGGTCATATTTCACAACTCGTTTATTGGAATGAAGCGATTAAGTATGCGTTAAAAAGATAAGACGATGATCTACAAATAATCTTTCAGAAGTCAAAGTCTGAATTGAAGCTTAAGATGCTAATAAATGACTATGAAACTATTGGTTTTGTACAAACTGAAATCAGCTAGGCTGATTTCAGCACACCAACTGAACTGAATCGAACCAATATCCGACCAACTGAACCGAACTAGTTCAACTGAACAAACTGAACCTAGACCAGTTGAACTGAACCAACTGTAGCTGAACCTAGCTGAACTAAACTAGACCAGCTGGAACTGAGCCAGTTCAACTGGACCACACCAGTTGAACTGAATCAGCTGAAACTGAACCATACCTGCTGAACTGAACAAGACAAGTTGAACTGAACCAGTTGACCAGAGTTGACCACTCGGGAAAATTTTCAGCAAGACGAATTTGACTGTTGCAATTTCAGAAACAGTACAAAAACTTTCCAAACGGTCATATTATTGTATCTAACATATATATCATGGTTGGGACTTATAAATACAACAGCTTGAAGATCAAACAAGAGCTTTTGAAGAGGATTCAAAGCATTGGCAGTTAGCATGAAAAAATCAGCTAGTTGAGAGCACAAGCCCTTGTGTGAGGATACATTTGAGATGTACATTGTAAAAGATAAATTCCTCACACACAATCATTCACACATATACAAGAGAGTTGAACTTCAAATATTAGTTGAGTGAGTCTTCACACAAAGACGTAAAATAATGTGTTTGTAGCCTTGGCATATGAGACATTAAACAATATGTTGATTGTGAGATGCTGCCTGCAATCTTGAGTGCTAGGAGTTCTAGTTGGGTGATGTCCTTCCGGAGTGGGTTTGTACAAAGAGTTGTATAAATCAAAGACTTCTAGTGATTCCTTTCCCAAGGTGGAAGAAGGGGTGACGTAGGAGCATTTGAAGTTTTCGAACATCCATAAACAAATTCATGTCTATTTGTTTATTGCATTTACTTATCATTTCTATTGTTTTAAGGATGCATTGTTGAAGCATTTTACGTGTTCTTCAAATACAAAATTATTGTATACCAAGTGTTTGATAAAATGCTTCAATCAAAATATTTTTTACTCATTCAACTTGCATATATTTTAAATACTTTACAAAATGTTTGAACAGTATCTACGAAGGATTATTTCGATTGACTTCCGCTTGGTTTGAAAACCAAACTCAATTTAATTCATAGGTGTTCAATATTTCAAGAACCAAGCTATTTTAGCTCAACGATTTACTCCCTAACCGATCCTAACACCATCCATTTTGAAAGATTGCATAAAATATGCTAAGGGATGCCAACCATGTCAGAGACACGGAAACATCCAAAGAATTCCCGCGGATGAGCTCCACAGCGTTGTCAAACCATGGTCATTCAAAGGCTGGGCCATGGGCTTAATAGGAAAAATTTACCCAGCATCATCTAAAGGCCACTCGTTTATTATTGTGGCCACAGATTTTTTCACTAAATGGGTAGAAGCATTGCCTTTGAAGAAAGCGGAACAAGGGAATGTCATTAACTTTGTGAAAGAGAATATCATTAATAGATTTGGAATTCCAGAGATGTTAACTACAGATCAGGGAACTATGTTCACGGGTTCAGATATGAGGGAATTTGCGGAACACTATGGAATCAAATTGAGAAATTCATCCCGTGATTACTCACAATCCAACGGGCAGGCCGAAGAATCGAAAAAAAATTTATAAATATTTTACAAAAAATGATGGAAGAGAATCCCCTGGATTGGCCACGAATATTATCAGAAACTTTGTGGGCATATAAAACATCAAGGAGGACCAGCATTGGAGTGAACCCTTTTTTCCTTTACCTTTGGCCACGATGTAGTGCTCCAATTGGAAATTATGGTGCCATCAATATGAGTGGCAAGGCAAAATGAACTTTCCCTTGAACATTATAATGAAGCAATGATCATGTTGTTAGAAGAATTGGATGAGTTGAGAATCCAAGCATACAATGCTCTACTATTACAAAAACAGAGAGTTGCGAGAATCTACAACAAGAGAGTTAGCAACAAAAGTTTCCATGCAGGGGAAATGGTGTGGAAGGCTATACTGCCTTTAGGAACAAAGGATAGGAAGCTGGACAAATGGTCTCCCAATTGGGAGGGGCCATTTAAGGTGCACAAGATCCTAGACAGGAATCCATATTGGCTATCAAGTTTAGATGACCAACCACACAAAAGATTCACAAATGGCAAGTATCTTAAGCCGTATTTTCCAAGTATGAGGGAAGCAATATAAAAAATGAGTGAGTAAAGCAAATAGAAAGGCTGATATCCAGCGGGGAGTTGGCCTTAGGGGCAACTTTGGTATTGGTTTGAATAATGAAAATTCAAGTCTATAGTAGCTTTCGGGCTACTTGAAAGGAAACTACGTGGGATGGGATTTTAGGCCACCAAAACATGACTGGAAAGGGTTTTGGAGAATGGGAAGTTAAAGCTCACCAAACCAGACAACAACAAAGAATGAAGAAATAGCATAGCTGAATGAGAACACTGTGCAAAGAGCAGAAGGGCGTGGGAGTTTTGTTTTGATATAAGAGTAGGCTTACTGGTCACTTTTGTATTTGTTTAATTCTTTATTTTGAGACTTCATGTGATGTAGGCCTTAGGGCCACTGATATAAATATCTGTTGTTTATGATTCAGTAATGAGACTGAACAAATGAAGTGGGCCAATAGACCACTTTAATCATTTTGGCGGTATCTTGTTTCATTAGGGAGTGAGGTGAGGAAATAATCGCGAGCAGGAAGTTTTAAGCCAACTTATGGTTTTGCTTGAAACTATTGAAATGAGTTGGGTTAATTGGACTAAGAACAAATAGAAAACTCCTTCACAGCATCCAATACACAACATCATATACAAACCCATTTTCATTCCACATCCATCATCCAACAACCACAACACGAAACCAATAGTCAACAAATATAAAGCGGAGCAATCGCATGTAAGAACAACAAAGTAAACTTGTATGCGGGAAAGGAGTCCAACTGAAGTGCAAATGCATATACGTGTATGCGGGAAAGGGGTCTGAATGAAGTGCAAATGCATATACGTGTATGCAAAAAATGGGTCCCACTGAAGTGCAATGCATAAATACTAGGGACGAGGGAGTCGTCTTGAGTGGATGCAGCATGTAAGAGCACGTAAGAGTTGAGAGTTACCCGTGTCTCAAGAATCCCCAAATGACACCAAGGCTTAAGTGTCGAATGCACCGGAGAACTGAGACCAACCCATGGCCAATTCTCAATCCAATATTACCTATGAATAGCAAACATGCGAACCTCACATACAACAAGAGATAGTACATACCTATTCATTTCACCACCTATGGAAATGGCACCAGAGGTAAATGTAGAGTCAGTAGATGGGTCTGGATTAAAAACCACTGCACACATATATTATGCAAGACGTCGGTCTCCGCTGATGCACAAAATATAGCCAAGCAATGGTAACCTCAGCACATCCACAAGACAAAGGCTAGTGTATGGCCAAGCAGCCCCAAATTCGTAACTCCCACAAAAGTACAGCAGAAATGAGTATAGAGGGACAACTCAAATTGGCCGTACAAATAAGCACAATCATCTATCCTTACAACTCTCGGAGAACATTCAAGAAAAAACAAGACCCTTTGTACAAGAATTCATACTCATTCCTCGCACACCTCAAAACTTCACACATCTCAAGATTAATCATGCAAAGCGGGAAGAATGAAATGAAACTCCAACCAAGGCAATAATCAATTATCAGAATACTGAGATGGACACCAGTGTGGCTTTAGGAAGCGCAGACTGCATTTTAACGAGACTTTATACATGGGGAAAAGCTGCAGATAGACTTCTTGGATTCACATTGAAGCAATCTCAAAATGCATGCATAATGAACTTTCTTGGTCTCTTGGGGTCCCAAAAGTCATTCAGATCAATAAAAATAACCATGATAATTCTAAATCCGAGGAAGGTTGGAAGCAAAGCAGAGTAACCATCAAATCATGCTTGAGAAATGGATATACCAAGTATTTTGATTTTACGGTTATTGGAAGTGGACTGGCTGGCCTTAGTTATGCTCTTGAAGTTGCAAAACATGGAACCGTTGAAGTGATAACCAAGGCTGAGCCCCACAAAAGCAACACCAACTATGCATAGAGAGGTGTGAATGTTGTGATGTGTTGTGCCCATCAGATTCATTGAAAGTCACATGCAATATACAATTGTTGCAGGCACATATCTATGTGATGAGGAGACTGTTTGAGTGGTGTGTACTGAAGGACCTGAGAGAATCAGGGACTTGATTGCAATGGGTGCTTCATTCGATTACGGGGAGGATGGAAATTTGCACCTGGCAAGGGAAGGGGGCCATTCTCATTGTAGAATCGTACATGTTGCTGATATGACTGGTCGGGAGATAGAGAGTATAAGGTCTAGGAAATTCGAACTACGTAACTTAACTGCATGCAATCTATGGTTTTATTTAAAATATGTGTTTAATGATTGTTATGCATTTATTGTATGAGTATTGCAAGGAGAGGTGTTATTTCTTGGTTATATTAAAAGTTTCAAGCATTAGGGTTTAAAGTGCATTTCGCGCCCGCACGAGTAACGAAGATCGGGGATAAGAAGGAAAAAATGTTTTTATTAAATAATTATTTTTAATATATGGTGTATTTAAGGGATAATTTTGGAAATGGACCTTGGTTGAATATTTTTACTCGTCGGGTCGTATTTAAAACCAGTATGCACATTTTTTAATGATTCAGAAGACTTTTTGAGGATTCGGCCAATATTTTCAAAAAAATACAAAAACAAAATATTTTTTCGGGAGTGCTGAGCTTGATGAGTTTATTTTAGTGCTTAATGGGCCCAAAACTTCTTTTAACCATTTTAAATTATAATTAAGGGCCCATTAATGTATTAATTTTCTACTTAAACTCTACCCCATCAAACCCTAACCCTAAACCTACCACAGCCGCCCCCTCCCTCTCATTCAGCAGCTTTTCAAAAGAAAAACCAGCAGCCTCCTTCAAGTTCTCCATAGATTTTCAAGAAAGCTTCTTTCCTGCCTCTCCGGTGCAAGTCCTACGCGCATACCTTCGTGTTTTCTAGCACACAAACGTTAAGGCACGCCATGTATCTTTTTTTCTCATCATTTACACCATTTATAGGGTGATGTATATGTAATTGCATGGATAATGCTTTTATTTTCTTGTGGTATCGTTTTTGCAAAGGTTTGACACGAAATATGCTTTCTCTTGATTTATACTCACGTTTTTTGTTACCTTGGTGCAAGGGGATGCCAAGTAAGGACCCTAGGGGGCTGTTTATGTTGATAATGAAGGCGTCTAGGTGCTGGAGTCAAGATCTGGTTGAGATTTTGTGAGGGGAGATCTGTATTTGTGGTGGTTTGGCTCGGGGTTGGCGAGATCGAGGGTTTTGTGTGTGCAGCTGTGCATGGATCGATTCCAACCAAGAAGCTGACCCTCTTAGGCCCGTGACAGGGCTGGGAGAGGGCTGTGAACAGCTGGTCATGGCATTGGAGTAGGTCGAGTCGCAAGAAACAAGTGGGCGTAGGTTTTTGGCATTCACCGAGGGTGTCACATAGGGTTGAGTGCATGGGGCTGTAGGCGCAGGTTGAGGGGTCCAGGAGGGGAGTCCTTGGCTTGGTCTTAGCCTAGGGTATCGGGTTGAGGGCTGGACACATCGGAATTTATGCTAGGATCGATTTAACGCGGTTTGGTGCAACTATAGTTACGGTTTGTGCGCGCTGGAAATTTCCAGCAACTTTCAGGCATGGTTCATAGGTCCTAAGGGGTCTGGAATGAGTGTTTTAGAGGCTGGTTGTATAGGTTCAAGTCACGGTTTAAGTTGGGAAAATTTGGTTAAGTTTCAGGTTGATTCGGGTTAAAACCGGGACCCCGGTCCATGTTTTTAAACGAATCATATAATTTTTTGAATGGACTAAATTTTACGTCTAGGAAATAATTAATAATATGTTTTGAAGTGTTTTAAGATGTTTGGTTGGCTTCGGGTCGAAATTTTGAGGTTCAGGGGTAAAACAGTCAATTAGGGTTTCCATGGGCAAAATAGTCATTTTACACGCGAGTCGAGCTTTTAGTCCTGGCAGTACCCTAAACATGATTTTTTTACTTTTTAAATGTTTATTTTATCATGAATATGACTTTTTATGAAATTATAAAAAATACGTTGCATGCTTGATTTTAAGGAAAATTACGCATATGCGTGGTTTTTATAAGTGATGAAAATGACAACACGTTTTGAAGGAAGGGAGTATGTTGTGACTAATATGAATATGTATACGATGAGATATAAGGCCAAGGTTCAGTGGATGGGCAATACTGTCGCTATTGTCCCCTGCTTCGGGTACCACAGTTATACGTAGATGGATCCATCAAATAGAACTGATACGATAGAGCTTATATGAAAGTCACAACTAATGAACGGAATTCAGTTAAAGAAAATGAACACGTATATGATGAGATGTTGAGACATGTTTGAGATGTTTGCTTTATTATGTTTACATTTACACTTTAAAGATCATGCAATGTATTTTTATTACAGTACTTTTCACTGTTTCCTGCTATGTATATGTACTTGCTATAACATTACAGGTGTGTTTAGTTTTTAAACTCACTAGGTCTGAATGATGCAGGTAAGCATATTGATCAGGAGATTGGAGGTGCCGAAGACTGAGTAGGCATAGTTGGTTGTGCGCACACGAACCCGAGGACCGTATTTTCCGCACATCATGTTTTTTAGATGGAGTGATTTTTGGATATTTTCATACTATGTCTTTTTATTATGTTGATGCTTGATAGGATTTTCACACGTGTCGTATTTGCATTTTATTTTAAAACGTAAGACTAGGGTTGATGATTTGTCTATTTTTAACTGCAGCGTTTTTACTGATAGTTGAATACTTTGATTTTTAAAATATGAAATTTTCATCTTGTATCGCATGCAAGATTAAAGATGTATATTTTCGAAAATGTGTTTACAAAAAAAAATTTCTAGTAGTATTTTAAGTAGTAGACATTTCAGAGAGGATGCTGTTGGAGGCAGTCAGAAAAGATCCTAATATTTATGTTTTCAAACACCATTTTCCAACAGATTTGCTGACTTCTCAGTTGGCTTTCAGGATGGCTTTGATGCAGTTTGTCATGGTGTTGATACTTCGAATACTGAGACTTATGAGGAGGGGCTGGACATATCTATCCCAGCACTACTGTAAGGCCCGAGATGTTATCATTTTAATCCGAGATTATTTAATTTCTGAATTTCGGAATGATGAATTAGATTCCACGGTTTTTGTAATTAATTAGGATTGAAATTGAATTAAAAAGAGTTGTGAGGACCAAATTGCAAATAGTGAAGATTTCAGGGGCTAAAGTGCAATTAATGGGATTGAGTGGGACACTTAACTTCACCATGAATTTGATATATAAATAAGTTTCATTTCTTTGGGACTTTCAGAAGGAAAACCGAGAGTTGCCATTACAATTTCCCTCAAGCTTCACTTTACACTAGATTGTGATTTTATGCAATCCGGTTATCAGGATTTGAATCCGAACACAGTTCTGTGATCCTCTCTTCAAGAGCTACTCAAGGATGTAAGTTTCATCGAATTCTGACGTGTTTCAAAATTCATGTATTGGAGGAATTATTATTTGATCATTATATGGTGTTCTGGATATGTTAGACATCATAGAATCGAAGTCAGATCGAAGAACAGATTGATTATGGAATTGTTATGATTTTCTGATTATATTAATTGGAAATTGAACAGATTTGGATTATTGACTGATTCTGGATTGTATCAGATATTGGTTATGATTTGTAATTGATATCTGTTGATATTGTATTGACGGGGATATCGGGATTGTGCCGTTATGCTGTTAATTTTGAATTATATTCAGATTGATCGGATTTAGTGTGAAATTGGGAATGGAATGTTGATATTACTATTCTCAATATGTCATTTCAGATTGACAGAGACAGTCTTGAATTCAGAATTTCCAATTCTTCAGACCGAGACTACGAACGAAAGGTATAAGTCGATGTTAACCGGGAGATTAACTTGAGTCAGATTGGACTCTAGTTTCCCTAAAACCACATACTTTATTTTATTGCTATTGTTTGACATTGATATGATTAATCTATTGATTTATAGAAAGTAGAGAATAGCCGATAGCTATTGAGCGAGAATCATTGACAGAAGGGCCAGACAGTGATAGAGTGATCATTGGCCCATTGCACATTGTCATAGAATAGCTTTGGCAGATATGCCAAGTATGTGGCGGATATGCCAAGACACTGAATTATTGACTTATATCGATATTGCTTAGGGGCGGATCGACTCCTATCGCTGAGATTCGATATATATGTTAATGTCCAGGAATCGGGATCCCTAGATTAGAGATGAGTCGAGTCGAAGATGACGAGTTAGAGAGTTTTATCTATATTCACTAATGTGTCATAAATTATGATTCATGTTTTTAATACATAGTTTATGCTTTTGTATATGATTTTATGCATCACATGTATACATTGCTTATACTGGGATTTTATTCTCACCGGAGTTATCCGGCTGTAGTCGTGTTTGTATGTGTGCATGGCAACAGGTGGGACAGGATCAGGGTCGAGGAGATGATGAGAGATCGTGATTAGAGTGGAGACTACTGGACTTTGACGTTGCTGTAGATAGGATTCAGCACTTGACATTTAGTTGTTGAACCTTAGTTTGAGTTGAGTTTGATGTTTGTTGTACAAGACTTGTACTTTTATACTGATATGTATATTAGATTGAATTACATTACATTCCGTAATTTTTTTTAAAAAAAATTAGACCCAGATTAATTAATTGATCCATTTATCCCAATGACGATTAAGAAGATGATTAGCGTCCGGGTTCCCCACAACTACAAATCCCCCGGTTGCCACCGGCGATGGAATGGCAATGGCTTACCGAGCTGAGGCTATAATTTCCAATATGGAGTTTTTGCATTTCCATCCTGCTGCTCTGGCTGATGAAGGCCTTCCTCTTAAACCATAAACTCAAGAAAATGCCTTTTCGGATAACTGAAGCTGTGAGTGGAGACGTAGGAATCCTCTACAACTTAGACATGGAAAGATTCATGCCCTTGTATGACAAGAGGGCATAACTCATCCCTAGGGATGTTGTAGCAAGAAGTATAGACGATCAACTCAAGAAACGCAATGAAAAGTATGTGCTTCTCGATATAACTCACAAACCCAAACACCAAATTCTCTCCATTCCCAAACGTTGTTGTTAATTGACTCCGACACGGTTTAGACATAACAAAACAACAGATTCCCGTGGTTCCAGCTGCTCACTACATGTACGGTGGAGTTCGTGCTGGACCCGATGGAGAAACAAATGTCAAAGGTATATACATGGAAGGTGAAGTGCCTGGCTGTGGAGGAGGACAAGGAATCTACCAACTCTAGAGATAAGAAGCGAGGATGAGTGAGCAGATAGAGAGTCGGTGATGACAATTATTGAAGATTAGGGCCTGCATTAGAAGAAGAACGTGAAGGAGCTTGAAGAAGAGCGGGATGAGTTATTTCTCTGTGATTTGAAATCTTACAGGAGGAGCTTGAAGGAGCTTGAAGGAGAGCGGGATGAGTTATTTCATCAAGTTCTATTGTCTTTTCTTTCGGTTTAGCGTTGTATTTGTCTAGGAGATTAAAACGAACGGTCAAATTTAGTGTCCATAATCGTCGTGAGTTTTTGAAGTTATATTTTTATCATTTTTACACATACAAGTTCACCTTTGCACCTGGCATGCCCACAAATCAAATATTGTGCAAACATTCACATGTGGAACGAAATTGAAATTTCTAAGCACAAATACTTTATGTAATATTAGTGTTATTTAAAAACTTTAACCAAAGTTGTTTTAATAGAAAATACTTTTTAAAAAAGATGATGTATAATGAGTAAATTTTAAATTATGTAAAGTTCTAATAATTTAATATTATAATATGATTTAATGAAATAATTTAAAGAGAGATTTTCTTAATTAAACTTCACATAATTACTATAATCAATTTTAGTCTTCAGTTAAATTAATTTACCAAAATAATCTTTTTATTATATCAAATTACGAAGATATCTCAAATCCTTTAACCCTATTTACCATCAATTTCTTCATCTCAAACTCTGTATTTTATTAACTAATCAATTTCGTGCGTACAGAGGCGGCCGTGAAACACATCAATCCTATTTTTTTAAACAAGTATGAATTTTTTTTTCCACTTAACTTTTACGCAAAAAATTGATTTTATATTGAGGATTATAAAGATGTGATTTATGTGATATCGTATAACGTTTTTCACAAAATTGTGCAGGTATGGTTAGTCAAAAGACTCGTTATTTCTTATTTTTCAAAATTTACAAAAAATGGGACTGATAGTTGGGTTTGGAATGGAAAAGATACAAAGTCTTTCCTGATAACAACTACAATTTCATATAAAAAGTTGTACGATAAGATTCAAGATTTTCTGAATGTTAATTGTTTGATTCATACGATAATGATGCAATTTGTTGTCCTGGGTGAAATATCTTGTATGCGTCATTGCTCTACATGTGATTCCACTAGACATAATAAGAAAAGTTGTGAAAATTCTGCTCCTATTTTGACTTGACTTGAATATGTTTAGAATTTTTTTCGAATAAGATTATTGCTTCACTTGGATTTGGTTTGTTTTTATTTGATTTTCGTAATTTCTCGAATAATCTTATGAATTTCATGTATTTGGACATAGAGTGGTGATAATTTGAGATAATTCTTTTGCCGAGTTGCATTTTTATGCATTTTATTTTTTGAAGGTTTGTTGTGCATACTTATAAACTGCTGTTAGTATGGAATAAGGTAGAGACTTCAATTAAGACCATCGGAGTTTTTGTTTATATTTGTGTAAAATCACATTGATATAATTATTACGTTTCATAACCATGGTGATTGATGATTTTGTTTATATTATTTTGCACGAGATACAGTAGTAATTAGAATAGTATAACTTTGGTGGTATCGTATGCACTAATTCAAACTAACAATTCATAATTCTATTAAAAAATGTTTATTGATATAAGTAGTATTTAAAAAATTAATATATTAAAAACTAAATAAAACAGGAACAAACGTTAAATTAACTTTTAAGAGAAATAATAGATAATTAAACAACTAAATCATTAAAATGAAACATGTGTCTTCATAGAAAAATGGAATTTAATATTTTTTTAATTATATACGACATAATGCAAAATATATAATAAAAAATGTCATTTTTAAAATTATAACTTTGAAATAGACTAGAATAATCAATTTCCCTAATTTAAATGATCAACTTCGAAAATTTTGTAATGAGCCCGACACAATTCTTTAATATTACCAAAATTTTGTAATGAGCCCATTTCAATACACAATTCTTTAATATTACTCAGTTTCCAAAAGAAAAAAATGTTAATGTTACTTAAATGCATTTTTGCGGCCTTCATAAGAAATAAAAGTAAACCAAAGGCATGAAATAAAAAATGAATCCATAAGGAAGTATCTGCTGCATTCAATAAAAGACCGTCATCCATTCTTTCCTTGCGCCTGTTTTCGACTAATCCTATAAGTTTTACTGGTACAAAAGAACCAATTTTAAGGGATTATGACTTGTAAATCATGTCAAGCTCATATCATATAGGGGCTAGGTGGCCATTTGCCTTCGCCGAAAGGCTGTTGCTCTGCATCCACCTTCGAAGCATTTCTACAGATGTTTTCGGTTGATCCATTGGGACCATATGACCCGCATCGTGCACTTTTAGGAATGTAAGTGGTCCATGACCTTTCTGTAAACCGGCCTCAACACCATCGACTGTGAATGGGACTGTTCGAGCTGCTACAAATTCCTTCTGTCCACTCCATTCCATGGCATGAACCCATCTTGAATTCCCTATCCATATCAAAAACAAAAAGATGAATCTTTATATGATGAATCAAGTATTTTGATTAGGGGCATGTTGCGCTGTTTAGAAAAATTCAGACCTAGCCAGTTGCATATGAGATCATATTCACCAGCATAAACCAGTAATTTGATTCCATCCTCCAGAAGAGCAGGAATTCCAACTTCAAGATTTCTCATCCAGTCATTCACCATAGCTTCATATACCGTTGAACTACATGACACAAAATCTATTTCGCCGACACCGAGATCGTCTCTAACCGATTGCAGATTAAGAAAATTCTCCATATTCGAGAAATCGTAGCACAAGTCACCCACACATTTCTTTCTTATATCATAGTACTGCATTCCAAACAAGGGAAATGTTAATTTCTTGTGGTTATCGTAGCACAAATCACCCACACAAATCTTTCTTATATCATAGTTCAGCATTATTCCAAATAAGGAAAATGTTATTTCTTGTGGTTATATGTCATTTCTTGAATTTTCATTCTTTGTGCTATGACACAAAGTAACTGTTAGTAAATGCATTTTACTACTTACATTTCTACCGCCAGAAATGCTTACAATTCTGTTGAAAATGTTGTTGCAAGCCATGTAGGCTGACACACACGAAGAGCCATCGTCAGCACCTACAAGAAGTAGAACAAAATGAAAAAAAGAAACTGAAGGCTATATCATATAATTTTTAGCAGACTAAAATCTAATTTGAACTGTTGTATGAAGAATTACCACAAAGTTTTATTGCTTGTACGCATCGTAAAACGGAATTGCTCATGCTTTTGTAATCAGACTGTGTGATCAATTTCATGTCCAAAGCATAATCAGGGTAAGCTTTGTATTGTATCTCTGGGTTTGTAAGCCCATTTCCAATGGCAAATCCCTGAAACACACGAGGAAATTTCTCATGAAGCAGGACAAAAAATGCAATCTGAAGACAAGAAGAGGCAGGAACATATCCAGCAAAATACCTTTAAGTTAATACGAAGTCCTTCTTTGTTTTTGTTTCCTTGATGAACCCGAGCTGCAAAAGCAGGAATATAATGTCCAGCATATGATTCTCCAGTAATGTAAAAGTCGTTCTCTGCATACTGAGGATGTTCCTTGAAGAAGGCCTAACAGAGATACAAACTGCGATTATCATAATCTGGAGACCACATTGATGAATTGTTGTTATGATATATGGAATTATAGATGTTAATATACCTGCAAGAAATCATATAAATCATTACTAACACCTTCCTCATCGTGCCTAAGGTCATCATCGTCGGAACTATAGCTAAAACCTGTTCCCGTTGGCTGGTCCACATATATAAGATTTGATACCTGCATTGAAATATGCTTACAAATATGAATCAGCAATCAGCCGACAAGAAGTTGTACCGTAAAACTTGAAACTCGTACTGTTTAAAAAATTATACAGCGTATGGACATGCTTTAAGTTGTGAAACTTAAAAGGGTGGGGGGATGATTTGGTTAGATAAATTTTCGTCAAAAGTACCCTTCGACAGCAAACGTATTGCCATTTGAAAAAAATAGCATTAGTTTACCGTATCCCATCCAAAATCATTCCATGCCAAGGACAAGTTCCTTGTAATGTGGAAAGGGCCATTTTCATAAAACAAAGCCAGTTCACTACTGCAACCTGGTCCCCCAGTAAGCCATATAACTACAGGATCCTTTCTATTATTCCTTGATTCGAAGAAAAAGTAGAACATCCTGCGAACGACATTTCAAGAATCTAAGCAAAAGTATCACATAACAATCAAATGAGAAAAGAAGATCCAAACAAACTTGTGCACACATAGATATCCAATTTTCAAACATGATCCCAACGAGTATTTTGTTCGAACTTGTGCGGGCACGCATGACCAGAAGGCCTTCTGCTCCCTAATACTATTACGTTAATGCGTTATTTTTTGGCATTTATTGCAACAAACCGTACGATGTAGTAAACATATGAATACATGCATGTAAAAGATCAATATCAATAATGATAGATAGGCGTGGTCCTCTTCTTCATGGGTGTACAAGATTTTATCAGCAAACTTGTGAAGTCTGTTCACCGTTATTGCAGCATGCTTATTTGGAATATAGTTTCCATGGGAATTTCGAACACATTTGTTAATGATTTGGCATTTAAATACACTTTTATTAATTTTTAATTAATTAAAACACAAAACGTATCAGTTAAATTTGCATTAACACCCAAGAAAATGCTCTAATAATTTAAAATTCGAAATTATGACTCTCGATTACTTCATTTCATAAGACCATTAAATCAAATTACAAAACTTTCCCAACCCATGCATGAAAACTTTAGTGGCCACAATTTTCTAAAATGTAAACTCCAAATGGACTAAATTTATGACTCACATACATGGAAACTGAACAAAATTAAATTCAGTTGTTCAAGAAAATAATCTCATCATACCTCGCATCCTTAGTGTGTGGAAGCCTATAATAACCAGCATGATGGCCCAAATCCTTCACAGAAGCCCCGGAATCCCCAACAAACGGGAACTTAATCTCTCTCTCAATAATTCTCGATTCACCAAATCTAAACTCTTCCGCGACATGCCGATTCACGCCACGCTTCGGAGACAATCCGAAGGATTTAATAAGCATCTCCGCCTCAGTACTTGGGAATCTCAGACTGGAAACATGACTGCCATCATCAATTTCTGCTAAAGAAACCGTTGCAGCGAAGAGCAAAACAAGAAATGAAACTCCAAAAGAGGAAGTCGGGGCCATTTTTTTCTCTGATTCCTACTTGCTGTTGGTGAGGAATGGAAAAGGGCGAAGGGGTTATTTATACAGACATGAGGATGAAGATTCGTGGGCGACGATTCGGGTGGAGTAAGGAATGTGCATTGTATGCGTGTTCCTCTGTTCTCTCTCTCTCACACCAACCGGCGTTTGGGACAAAATGGGAAGCTTCAACGGTCTCTTTCTCTTATAAAAAGATTTCAAACCGAAGTATAAATAGTTTTAACTATATAAAATAAACTGAAATTTTACAGGCTTCGATTGATTGAATTTTTACCAAACATCAATTTCGCATGAAAAATATGGAATTTTGGTTTTAAAAAAACAGAAAAAAAACTATGTAATAATTTATATAATTTAGCGCAAAAAAGTGAGATGAAATAACTGAGATACAGATGAATTCCGCATCATTAAAACTACATTTGTGTTCATCATCTCTAATATCATGAATTAGTCTTCCACTTTCATTATTAGAGTGTATTTATTTGTTGCACATAATTTTGAAATTACCTTTTCGAGTAGTTCCATAACTTTGGCTTGATTACTCTCCCTCTCTCAAATTCAAATGTCGCGTTTCTTTTCTTTTTTCTTTTTCATATATATGTAATTTATTTTCCAATATTAGTTTATCTACATTTTTTTTATCAATTTATCATCTCCTTAAATATTTTAACTACTTCCAACAATTTTTTCATGAGTAGGTCTCTTGTGAAACGGTCTCACAAATTTCTATATGTGAGACGGGTTAAACCTACCGATATTCATAATAAAAAAGTAATACTCTTAGCATAAAAAGTAATACTCTTTTCATGGATGATCCAAATAAGAGATATGTCTCACAAAATACGATTCGTGAGACCATCACACACAAATTTTTGTCTTTTTTATCCTATTAAAACATTCATTCAATAAAGGCAAAACGATAAATTTCTTTGTAAAATTTATTTTATCGATAATTTTCTTAGTCTATGTGAAAACACGTACAAGTCTAAATACATGGGACGAATGGAGTATTATATTCGCTCTTTTTTACATAAATTTGTTCATTTCGAGCCAAATTATAGATAATATATTGTATTTTTTGTTCTCTGTTTAACTTATTTTGGTTTGTCATATTGTTAAAATTGAATTTTAGTTTTATATTTTTTATTTATGGACACTTTTTTATTATTATTTTCTACATAATTGTATTTTTTTTTCATGTGAATACTTACATGGCACATGTGGTCAGCTCCATGTGAGAAAAATAAAGATTGAAATTGAAAAAATATTGATAATAATAATAAAGATAATTGACTAAAATTGGAATTTAACAGAATATATAAACACGATAAACTTTATGTAAGATGCATAAATAGATGAGCCAAAACTTTTTTTCCATTGGAAAATGTTCAAATTGTTTAAAACATTAATTCAAAATAAATAAATTTAAATTTTTTTAATTTTAAATTAAAATATTTAAATTCTTGTAATATTAATATTGTAAACAAAGTACCCACGGCTTTGGTCTCTTGTTTCAATTTTTCCTAAACAAAGTACCCATTTTTATATTATATAATATAATTGAAGTAAAATATTTTCATCAAAATTATTGGAATAGCTACTTATATTTAAAGTAAGAAAAAATTATGATTAAAAGTAAAAATTTTGCTTCCTAGTTTTGCTAAGATTTTAACCATTAATTAAGGACCTAACTCCGAAATTCTTGTATAATATGATAAAAGGTTCGTTGAAAGATAGTAAAAAAAGGATTAAAATTGTTGTGTTTCTTCAACGCAAAATACATGTGAAGTTGTTTCTCGTAAGTTACAAGGCATGATGGAAGATATATTACAAATTTATAATAGCGTGGAAGCAAGTTTTTCTTTTTTCTTGTTTTGCAGTGGTAAAGCAATAGAAACATCAGATTTAAGATTTGTATATTATTTTTTATTAAAAAGGGGTATTATGTGCTTTAAAATCGAAAGAAAGAACTTGTACGTTTTCTGGGCTCGAGTATCAAACCTAATAAAATATAAAGGTAATGTCAAAACGTCGACCTACGTAAACCACGTGTATGCAAATGAACTAAATTGCTTGATTATTTTATGTAATTGATTTTAAATGATTTCATGATGCGTGTTATATGATTAAAAGTCTAATTGCATGATTTTATGAAAACTGTAGATTTTATCTGAATATTAGATAATAGGTTGAGGAAATGAAACCGATGACGATCAAGATAAAATAAATATTTTTCAATAAATATTTTCAAAGCTTATTAATATGATTAAATATGATTAAATTTTTCTAAAAATAGTAGAGTTTAACAAGGAGTCTTCGTCGCCCGTTTGTTCTTTTTCGCACCCCATGCCGACGATCGTATATTCGAGCGTTCTAAAATGCAAAAACAAGTTTTTAAATTCCTTTGACACATCATTCAATCTCTAGTATGCATATTTTGTTTATTTGTGCATGAAAAATATTGGAGTTCGAATTGCTTATCATTTTGACGCTTATTTTTAAAGTTTTGAAGCTTTTTACGTGTATTTGAACGAGATATGAATTCCAACGAGTACGCTGCCAACATAGGATGTTTATGGAATGAACAAGTGTCGTTTAGGCATGAGACGAGGGCTGGACAAGAGCTAGAAGGGGCAGTGCATGGCTGATGGTTAGAGGCTAGGGTTTTCCTTGCATTATGGCTTGCAAGGGTTAAGTCATGAGGAGGGCTGCATCAGGGCTCGACCAGGCTTTGCCTCAGCCCTGTGCAGGTGGCGTTCGAGGGCTAGGAAGAGTCCTAGCCAAGGGCTGCTATAAGGAAGAGTCCACAACCGCATGGACTCTTTCCATGCACACTAGGTGCGAATCGCGGAGGGGGCGGCTCATGGCTTGGTTGGGATGGTCTAGGCTGGTCCAGTAGGGTCTAGGGATGATGGCTCAGGGTTAGGACAGGGCCTGGTGTAGCCAGGGTTCATGATGGCTCGGGTTGGTGAGAGCCGCGACGTGAAGGCTTAAGGGAAAGGAGCAAGTGGCTTGGCTTTGGGCTAAGGGGATGGTGCGCTGGTCTAGGCTAGGTCAAGAAGGGTCCAGGAGGTACTGGTGAGGGTCTAGCCCTAGGTTGCTCGAGGGTGGCTCAGGTATAGGGTGAAACCTGTGGCTTGATCTAAGGTGTAGGGTTCGAGAATGACTAGGAATGGAGAATTGATTTGAACCATGGTCCACGGGGGTCGATTCATGGTTCACGAGGGTAGTTTAGGTAGAGAAAATTTATGTTTAAAGTTTGGAAGAAATTATTTAAGTTAGAATTAATTCAGGAATTAAAACGCTTTACGAATTATTAATGAAGGAATTAAATCAAAAAAGCTCGAGTTTACATTACATAAAAATATTAAAAATTTAATTTAAGCTTAAATAATTATTTGGGATAGTCTCGAGTCAATAAAAGTGAGAAAAAGTCAAAATCGAGAATTTTAGGGTGTAAGGGCAAAACGATCATTTTACACCTAGTTAGTGCGAAAAGGATTGTCAGTGTCCCGAGTGATCATAACGCATGTTAAATGTTATTTTTATAACGTTTATGATGAAAATATGAGATTTTATGATTTATGGTAAAGTTGTGCAATTTTTACTGTTAAAATGTTAATTTTCAAATGTAAAAAGGACACGATATTTTTTGATTAAAAAGAAAAGGAAAATTTTTTGAAAGATGTGAATTGATTGTGTCATCAAAGATATGATATACGATTTTTGGGAATATCATGAGGGAGAAGGCCCCAGAGGGAGCTTGTTTACGGGAGAAGGCCCAGAGGGAGTCCAATGATCGTATTTTTATTTTACGTCGATGCCTAGCGAAACGTACCATGCTTTTAAACATACATAAAATTTGCGAAAAATAAAAAAAGGTTCTTAAATAAGAAATAAACTCTCGAAAATGAAATACAAATAAAATACTTGTCTAAATATTTGAAATATAAGAGTACAACTATTTTCGTGACATCAAGTCACAACTAAAACTAGGTTTCACAAGTACTTGTTTAAACAATGACATAAAGTAGTTTCATTAAAATCAGAGTAAATGAGTTCAACATGCATAAAATTTTTTGAAAACTTAAGCGATCCTTGGGTTAGTCCTCCGCCCAGTCCGAGCCATCTCACTGGTCTCCGCCTCTCGTCTCTTCAAACTCGTCATCACCTGCATCGATCAAGTCTAGTGAGTCTAAAGATTCAACATGAATAAATTGAGAATAACGAGTAATACATAATAAATCCACATGTTTTTTAAAGTAATCCATACATACTTAAAACTTGATCATACATACATAACATAGACGTGCCTCATTTCATAAAAAATTTCATAAACGTGCTTGCATCATACATACTTAAACGTGCATAAACATGATCATTTTGCGTAGAGATATGTTTCAAAGCAAGTGACCCATACATATCGCGCCTGATCAGACTAAACCAGAGTACTGGGCTTTACCCGGGTGGAGAGGTCCCCGGACATGTTCTCCGGCTTCCAAACCCGTTCATAATTGGTCACAAGACAATTCACATACCTCAAAAATAAAACATTTTCTCTTTCTGCACGTCGAACATACTTACATAGCGTTGAGGGCTTTTTTGGATTTTGCTCGGGCTACTGCTGCACATACATATTAATACATTATTACAAAAACTTAAAATTCCATAACTTAATCATACCAATCAAACTCACCACCGAAGTAATTAAATAACTTATGACTTTCTAAACCACTCGAGACCTGACCACATTTAATCAACTTACTAAACCATGATCTCGAACCCCAAAACAATCTTGACATGGAGTATGAGCATTTCCCAAGCAATGGAAGACACGGACCTCACTTAAACCATAGTTCTACGTTCCCTATTCAAACTTCAAAACGCCTAATCTAACCCCCACTAAGCTTGGACATAACTACGTATTAATACCCAAATGAAGCAATAACACCTAAACTTGAAGCTCGAAATGTAGAACTCGTAAATCAGACTACGTATAAGTCATGCATAATTACTATTATTTAAATTAAAATGATTTTTATGCATGAGAATTTAATTTCATTCCTTTAAAATTTGTTAAGTTATTTTACGCAGTAGTTTAGTCATTATCTTTTAAGTTAATTAAGTGAGGACCGGACTGGAATTGGAGTATGAAGATAAAATTTAATATTAATAAAACGTTCCTAGAATTTATTTAAGATAAATAATAAGTTAATTCAATGTAAAAGAATGTTTAAGTAATTATTTAAGTAATTGGAGGTAAGTAGTAAATAAGTTCATTTAGGTTCAATAATTAATTTATTAACTCACTAAAATATTTAATGGGTAGATAAAACACTAAAGATTTAAAATTTAATAATTAAGAAATATTTTCCCTCCATTTATCATGCAAAAATCGGCCACCTTATAAGATTTGATATAAGTTTGTCAACTCACCATTTTTAAATCCTTTCCATATCCACTCTTGGTAGATAATTCCCTAAATTTTATTCACCAATAATTAATTATTAAGCAGTATTCCTACCCTCATTTCTTTTTAGAAAATCGGCCCCCCTCCTTTCTAGATTCAAAAACTTTTGACAACTCACTTCCTTTGATATCTTTCATTACCCTTTTTCTTCATAGATAATTCCCTCACCATTTAATTTTCAATAATTAACAATTAAGCAATTTTTCTACCTTATTTGACATGATAAAATCGGCCCTCACCCTAGCAAATCAACCTCAAATCTCTTGATATCAAACCATTTCCATTATCTCCCAACTAAGGATAGAAAAGTTTATATCTTGTCTTTCTATCTCCCATTTATTTTGCAACTTCCTCATTCACCTCCTAGACTTTTTCTCTCCCCATTTTTGAAAACTTGAGAGCATTTTCAGTAGAGAAAATCGTGAGTCTACTAGGAGAATTAAGAAAGAAAACAAGAGAAGAACACTCCGTCTCCGCCGCGCCGTATCGTCGTATCATTTTTGTTTTCTTCAAAACAATTTCCAAGGCATGTTTATATTATCCCTTGCTCTTCAATCAAGTCATATACATATTTTTAAACCATATTTGTTCTTAAATTTTGAAGCAAAACCGAAATCATGTCAAGGAATTTTCGAAAATATGGTGCAGAATTTTTCGGTTTCCGCCTATGCTCTCACGGTTTTGATGTTTTTGTGGTTTCAGGTTTGGCTCGATTTCCAGGGGCTCAAGACTGCTTATAGACATGATATATGGTGTGTTAGGAAGGGATTTGTCCATTGGTTAAAGCCTTCCCCCCCCCCCCCCCCCCAGCAACACGAATGGACAGCAACTCGTCCATGGTGCATTTTGGTGTCTCGAAATTCTGGTTTTCGGTTTGTACAGGGAGGTTCGAATCTTGGTTGGCTTTTGGGCATGTAACCATGGTTGGAACCCTTTCTTGACATGCCTAGGACGTGACCAAGATGCCCTATCATGGCTTGGTTCAAGTTCCCATCGGTTTTAAAAAAAATAAAGCAAGAACAGCGCCCCATCGGTATTCATTTTCTGGTTTTGGTTGTGTGTGTTGAGTTTCGAATTTATGGTGTCAAATGGGTTGTGGTTGGCTTCTAGCCCTTAGCCATGACTCATGCAACACCTTATCATGTCTAGCATGGACCATGGTTAACCTCATAGCCATTGGATCCTTCATTTGACAGCAAAACAAGCAACACCCCCACGCGTGCCATGTGTGTATTCTCGAGTGAAGCTTGTATTGTCGTAGGTGTTGGCTGGAATTGTGGTTGGCCTAGGGCCCTTAGCCATGGTTCAAACCATACCTTAGGATATTGGAATGAGGCTTTGGTCAGTGGTTCAAGCCCCAATGGCCATTAGCCTTGCAAACGACGCAAGGAAGCGCAACAGCTGCTGCTGTAATTTTCATGACAGCAACTTTGTGCTTTGGTCCAGAGGCTCGTTTGAGTTCTTGGTTGGCTTTTAGGCTATGGTCTTGGACTGGACAGTGCCTTATTGAGTTAGGAAGGTCATGATTTTGTCCAGTTTGTGATTTGGTTAAGTTTAGAGGTCGTACGAGAATTTACGGTGCGATGTGCCAAAGTGACTCTCGAAAGAGCATTTCATGATTTTGGCCTCCATGCACAATTTTCGTTTATTACAGCCCTTGGTAATTATTTTCCAGTATTTTTAGGTGTATTTTAATCATGACTAAATGATGGTTCGATGTTGGTTCGGGTTGGTACGTTGTCATGGTAAAATATTAAGTTTGTTGGGCGTAATAGTCTCGTTTTTAGTTCGATTTTGAAGCGTTGGTCAAGATAAGTTATTTGCATGGTCAAGTCAAGTTATTTGCATGTTTTTCATGTTAGAACTAGGTCGCAGCGAGCCTGGAAACGATCCAACCCAATTGGTAAAATAACTCAGGAATTTAATTATATTACGTGCATAAATATAAAAGTTTATTTTTGAGATATATGCGATATGTCTTGTGGCCACTTCACACTCATGGGATTGCAGCTTATCATGGGATTATTACTTCATCCGGTGGCTACTGACCGTTTCATGTTCATGTATGGGTACGGATATCCAGTCCAAGGGCTGTGATGATCTCTACCGCCCAGTATACTGTGGTTTAGTCTGATCAGACGATTCAATTCATGTTATGGGCCACTTGCGTAGAACATATTCTCAACAGAAAATTATGATATGCTATTTCATGACAGGGCTCTATCGAGCAAACATTTCACTTACGATTTTCAGTTCAGTTATGCACGTATTTATAATTATTCATGGCACGACATTTCACGTTACGCTCTATGATATGATATTTTACGTTACGCCAGATTTTACGATATTTTTACTTGTTATCCATGATATATGCATGCTGAGTCTTTAGAATCACTAGAATTGATTGTTGTAGGTACTGATGAGGTCGGGGCCGAGGGCAGGGACCAGTGAGCCATCTTGGGTCGGCAGTAATAGGAACCCGAGGACCTCATTTATAAGTTTATTTATTATTTTATGAAAATTCATTTTATCACGATGAATTATTTTAAGTTGTTGCTTTGAAACAAATATTTACTTCCACTGCTATTTTAAACATTGAACCTTTTTATCAGTATATTTTATGAATGAGGCATTTTATTTATTTAAAAAGAAAAATTTAAATTTTTCCGCAAATTTTCAAGTACGAATTTCGGGCCTCTACAGTTGGTATCAGAGACTTTGTTCTTGTAAAGGGTTGTACTACTATTGATCTCGAGAAGCTCACGAAGTCACGTCTTCGGTCTGTAAGTTTTACGTTTAAGCATTTCGTTTAAAGCATGAATTATTTTAACATCATGTTTTCATGAAATGATTTATGTCCAGATTATGATTATGCAGTATTTATTTAAATTTAAAGAAATAATAGAGATTATGCATGTTAGTTACATATGGGTTATGTATGGAACAGTATGCCTTCTAGACGCATTCTTGAGCACACGAGAGATGATGAGCATCGTCATGAGGACGGTGAGGACCTTAGACAAGAGAGAGATTTACCTCCACCCCCTCCACCGGACATGAACGACCAGATGCTAGCTGGAATGACGCAGTTCTTCGCACAGTTTGCGGGGAATAATACTGGGGTAGCCAGGCAGACTGGGCCTGAGGCTACCTATGAGCGGTTCATGAAGATGAGACCGAAGGAGTTCACAGGGACGACAGATCCCATGATTGCCGAGGGTTGGATTAAGTCCCTCGAGGTTATCTTCGAGTTCATGGAGCTTAGAGACGAGGATAGGGTCCGTTGTGCGACCTATCTATTTGGAGGAGATGCCCGCTTATGGTGGGAAGGAGCATCCGTAGCCCTGAACTTGGCTACTCTGAGCTGGACGCGCTTCACCGATGTATTCTACTCGAAATATTTCACTGACGAGGTGCATGCCAGGTTGACCAGGGAGTTCATGACCCTGAGGCAGGGAGATATGACTGTTACAGAGTTCATCCGTAAGTTTGAGAGGGGTTGCCATTTTGTGCCCCTGATTGCTAACGATGCCGGGGCAAAGCTGAGACACTTTCTGGATGGTCTATGGGCGATCTTGCGCCGTGATGTTAGGGTGGCTAGCCCTACTACTTATGACGTCGCTGTCTCCAGAGCTCTAGCTGCAGAGCAGGACCTGATTGATATAGAGAGAGACCGCCAGGGCAAGCGACCAACCCAAGTGCCACACCGCCCTCCTCCTCAGCAGCAACCCCAGAGTAAGAGGCCTTTCCACAGCCCACCCAGGAACAGAGGACAGCAGCAGCAGCGGGGACGCGCAGTCCCGAGGACTTTTGAGCACCCAGTTCGTCCTAAGTGCACATGCCGCCACGCTGGAGCGTGTATGTATGGTTCAGGGAAGTGTTACAAGTGTGGTAGTCCATGCCACTTGCTGCAGCAGCACCCACAGGGGAGTATGCCTACCCAAGGCAGAGTTTTTGCTCTCCATGCAGCGGATACGAACCCAGACACCATGCTCATGACATGTATCTTAAAGCTTTAAGTTAATATTTGAAATTCAATGTTGTGAGAATCTGGATTAAGATTTTGAACTTAGAATTGTGATAGGATTGCATGCTCTAATCAATGATACTTTCGGGAATTAGGTTAGAAGAACTTTGACCTTCGCATGTCATAAGTTAGTTCTTGTATCTATTGGGTTCAGCTTGATGTTCCAACCTTTCAGGGAGAATTTTTATAGCCGGTTTAGCTACGAATGCCTTGATAGATTCAGGGGCTACTCATTCGTTCATTTCAGAGGTCTTTGCTAATTTTCTCAAGGTCAAAACCATTGGGCTAGATGTGGCGTATTCAGTAGTACTGCCTTCTGGAGAGGAGCTGACAGCCACTAATGTGATCCGAGACATAGACCTCGAGCTTCATGTCAATCTTGTTTATGCGGATCTTATTGTATTGCCGATGCCAGAGTTTGACATCATTCTGGGGATGGACTGACTATTACGGAACAGAGTTTTGATTGACTTCCAGCGGAGATCTGTGCTAGTCCGACTGCCAGGGAGAGAGCAGTTCTTATTCGAGCTAGATAGGTATTTCCCTTTACCGCGCATTATCCCTTGTGTCTAGGCTAGGAAGCTCATTCATAGAGGGTGTCGGGCATTTTTAGCGACTTTTATATCCGTTCCCGAGGCACCCAGTCAGTCAGCCTCCAATGTCCTAATTGTTAGAGATTTTCTAGACGTTTTTCCTGAGGACATCTCTGGTATGCCATCCGAGCGAGAGGTGGAGTTTTCTATTGAGCTTATGACATGTATGGCTCCGATCTCCAAAGCACCGTACCGATTAGCACCGATAGAGATGGCAGAACTTAAGAAGCAGATTCAGGAACTTCTTGAAAAGGAGTTCATTCGCCCGAGTTTTTCACCATGGGGCGCGCCAGTCTTGTTTGTGAAGAAGAAGGATGGCACGATGAGACTTTGCATTGATTACCGGGAATTGAACAGGGTTACAGTGAAGAACAAAATACCCACTCCCGAGGATTGAAGATTTATTTGACCAGTTGCAGGGAGCCTCAGTACTTTCGAAGATCGATCTGCGTTCTGGCTGTCACCAGTTGAGGGTGAAAGACGCCGATATTCTCAAGACTGCTTTTAGGACTTGTTATGGCCATTATGAGTACCTTGTGTTGCCGTTCGGTTTGACGAATGCGCCAGCGATCTTCATGGATCTCATGAATCGCGTATTTCAGCCGTATCTTGATCTGTTTGTGATAGTATTCATAGACGACATTCTCGTCTACTCAAAGAATCAAGAGGATCACAGCAGACATCTGACCGCAGTTTTGCAGACCCTACAAAAGCACAAGTTATTCGCAAAGTTCAGTAAGTGCGAGTTCTGGTTAGAGAAGGTGGCGTTCTTAGGCCTCGTCGTTTCTAGCAGCGGTATTGAGGTAGACCCAGCGAAAGTTCCAGCAGTCAGAGATTGGGTTGTGCCGCAGAATGCATCAAAGATCCGTAGTTTCCTTGGGCTAGAAGGATATTATCGGAAGTTTATTCAGGGATTCTCCTCTATCGTAGTTCCACTCACGTCGTTGACAAAGAAGAATGTTAAATTCGTGTGGAGCGATGAGTGTCAGAAGAGCTTCGATACTTTGAGGCAAGCTCTTATCTCGCCACCAGTTTTCGCCATGCCGTCAGGGCCCGGAGACTTTGTTTTGTATACCGATGCTTCAAAGCTCGGTCTAGGCGCAGTGTTGATGCAGCATGGAAAGGTGATAGCGTATGCTTCTCGTCAGTTGAAGGCCCATGAGAAGAATTACCCTACCCACGATCTAGAGTTGGCAGCCGTAGTATTTGTCTTGAAGATTTGGAGGCATACATAGGGTGTTTGTTTTTGTATTTGCTACACAAAATGTGAGGTGGCCGAAAATTCCAAGCAAAATTTCGATTTTTTAAACTTCCGTTGCGCTTCCGGTCACCGTAACCGATCCCCTTTCAAGTGGTATCCGAGCTATGGTTACGATTTTGTGTAGCATTTACAAGATATTATATTGAGATTGATTTCTAACCGCATGAGAAAAAAATTTTGCAACAAAATCAAGGCCACCTTGGGGCACATTTCGGCAGCTTGTTGCTGCCCATTTCGGGCAGCCCAAGCTAACCGAGAGGCTGCCCGAAACGGGCAGCAACAAGCTGCCGAAATGTGCCCCAAGGTCGCCTTGATTTTGTTGCAAAATTTTGTTCTCATGCGGTTAGAAATCAATCTCAATATAATATCTTGTAAATGCTACACAAAATCGTAACCATAGCTCGGATACCACTTGAAAGGGGATCGGTTACGGTGACCGGAAGCGCAACGGAAGTTTAAAAAATCGAAATTTTGCTTGGAATTTTCGGCCACCCCACATTTTGTGTAGCAAATAAAAAAACAAACACATGTCATACATAGGGTGTTTGAGAGATATACCTATCAATCTTTAAAAGATTGATTGTGGCTCCAACTTTGTTGTTAAACAACAAAGCTCTTGTATGGCAAGAAAAATCTACAAGCTTTCCTCCTTTCCTTCAAGAATTAGGCCCACCACCAACTTTGTAGATCCACCTCACACTTGCACTAGAAAATGTAAGGCTTTTTCAAAGAGAAGTGACTTGTTTCTTCAACTATTGAAGAACACAAAATGAGAGAAAAATTGAGGGAAAAACACCTCACAATTTTTGGCCAACACCCTTGAATGAGGGAGGGGGAGAGTTGCCTTGGTTGTTGGAAAAGTGGAAAAGTTGTCTTGCATGCCATGCAATATTTTATTAAAAAGTATTCACAACTCTTCACCTCCCAAGCATGCAAACCCTAGTGGGCTTGTAACATTTACAAAGGGCCCATGGACTTTTTAATTGTCTCAAACATATTTGAGCCCAATTAGACTTTACTTGATTTTACTCAAGCCCACTAGTTAAATAATTATTTCCAATTTGGCTCTACAAGGCCCAGTGTTATTTAATTAATTCAACACTTGAATTAATTTAATTATTTGGACTCTACTAGGCCCACTAGTGTTTAATTAATTCAACACTTGAATTAATTTAATTTAGTCCATAATAATGTTTATGAAAATCACAATTTTCAAATACATTATTTATTTGGCTTACTTTTAATTTAGGAACACATTCATAAATTAAAAGTTATATTTCTCTCATAGAAGTCATACTTCTATTTTTCTTTACGCTTATAAACTAATTTATAAGTCGTTCAGCACATTGAACTATTTTAACTTCTCAACGGGATCTAGAAAGCAAGTACTTGTGTGGCCCTCAATGGTTCACGGATACAACTAGCCGTGGGTTCACATCTCCATGTGATTCGGACTAAACATGTCTTTATATGAGCATACCCCAATTGCTCCATTCTTATTTATCAACTCCTTGATAATAAGAACGTCAGAACTCAAGTCTGATAGTACCCAACCAATCATGTTAAACGCCTAGCAGCATCGTTTACATGATCCCCTAGGTATCAAATGATAGTGCCTGCAAGAACCATTCAATTATGATTAGCGTACAGTACGGTCCCTTCAACTCATATATCCCGACCGATTCGACAACCATTGGTTTATCGAGAGTTGTCAATGAATCGATACTATGTGTCATGTTGTAGTTGCATCGATGGTGTAATCTATGAAACCCCTTTCATAATTACCACCATACTCTAATAAGAGATTTCAAACTACATACACATAGGATATCCATACCCGAAGGTATGCAGTGAATCCCCGAAAACAATGCATCAACTCCTATATGTTTCGACATAATACCCAACCTTGCCCCCTGATGACCCCTAAAGAGTCGGTAAACAAGTCAAAGTGTAATTCTAGCACATAGAGTCTCAATGTTGTCCCGGGTCATAAGGACTAATGGTGTACAACCATAAACTAGGACTTTTCCACTCGAGAAGTGAGAACCACTTGGAAAGTCCTTTTTTGGAGGGTTGTTCAGTGCACTCTACAGGGAGCACCTATCTGCATACTCGGACATCACAATGTCCCCTACCAATGAAGCATGGTACTCACATCGCAGATACTAGTCTCGAACTCTAGCGGCCTATATCCTTCTTAGCGGCGGCTGAATCGACTAGGAACTGTTTAGAATATACAGTATTCCAAATATGAGTTTCATGATACTCATCATATGAGCATCGCATATTCTTTCTACTATTTGTATATGCAAGGGCTTTATCTATGCAACTAGCATGGGTATACAGATAAAGAAGTGCCAAAATAATAAATTCAAATATTATTAAAATAATGACTGTTTATACATAGAGTTTAATCATGAACCCTCGGCCAACACTTGGCTCGACGGGCACCTACTCTAACATTATTTGTACGGAGAGAAGTGCAAGATCTTTACCGACCATAAGAGCCTCAAGTACTTCTTTACGCAGAAAGAGCTGAATATGCGTCAGAGGTGTTGGTTGGAGCTAGTGAATGACTACGACTGTGACATTAGCTACCACCGTGTAAAGCTAATGTAGTTGCGGATGCATTGAGCAGGAAAGTCGCAGTGATGGCTCATCTAGCTATTTCGAGGCCCCTTCAGTTTGAGATGCAGAGGTTTGATCTAGAGACATATCCTCGAGGTAGAGTTTCCCGTCTATCTACTTTGACGATTCAGTCTTCTCTTCTAGACCGTATTCGCAGTGGACAGTCAGCAGATGAGCAGTTGGCAAAGTGGAAGCAGAGAGATGAGGCCAAGGGCAGTATCTTGTATACAGTTAGCGACAACATTGTGAGATATCGAGACAGAATGTGGGTTCCTAGCAATGATTCTATTCGTGCAGATATTTTATCCGAGGCCCACATGTCGCCGTACTCTATTCATCCTGGGAGTACGAAGATGTACAAAGATCTGCAGTTGTTGTATTGGTGGCCCGGAATGAAGAAGGATATCAGGCGTTTTGTATCCGAGTGTCTGACGTGCCAGCTAGTGAAAGCGGAGCATCAGAGACCAGCAGGCTTGATCAAGCCTCTTCCTATTCCCGAGTGGATGTGGGAGAATATTACCTTTTATGGAGGGTTGTTCAGTGCACTCTACAAGGAGTACCTATCTGCATGCTCGGACATCACAATGTCCCCTACCAATGAAACATGGTACTCACATCGCAGATACTAGTCTCGAACTCTAGCGGCCTATATCCTTCTTAGCGGCGGCTGAATCGACTAGGAACTGTTTAGAATATACAGTATTCCAAATATGAGTTTCATGATACTCATCATATGAGCATCTCATATTCTTTCTACTATTTGTATATTCAAGGGCTTTATCTATGCAACTAGCATGGGTATACAGATAAAGAAGTGCCAAAATAATAAATTCAAATATTATTAAAATAAAGACTGTTTATACATAGAGTTTAATCATGAACCCTCGACCAACACTTGGCTCGACGGGCACCTACTCTAACAATCTCCCACTTGCACTAGAGCCAACTACCCAAATGCTTCAAACCCATCGATTCGCGATGCTTCTCGAACAATGGTCCAGGTAAAGGCTTAGTTAGTGGATCAGCAACATTATCTGCGGAGCCGACTTTGTCAATCGTGATATCTCCTCTCTCCACGATCTCTCTGAGGATGTGGTACTTTCTCAATACGTGTTTGGACTTCTGATGAGACCTCGGCTCCTTTGCTTGAGCAATGGCTCCTGTCGGGACAGGAGCAACTCCATTAGGAATGACGCCCAACTCTTGGACAAAATTCCTTATCCAAACGGCCTCCTTTGCTGCAGCTGATGCAGCAATGTATTCTGCCTCAGTGGTGGAATCCGCTGTACTGTCTTGCTTGGAACTCTTCCAAGAGACAGCAGCACCATTGAGCCTGAATATGAATCCAGAGGTTGATTTCGAGTCATCGATATCGCTTTGGAAGCTAGAGTCGGTATTGCCTTCCAATTTCAGTTCTCCACCCCCATAGACCAAGAACAATTTATTGGTCCTTCTCAAATACTTGAGGATGTCTTTCACAGTTTTCCAGTGTGGAAGACCAGGGTTGGATTGATATCTACTCACTACACTTAGTGCAAAAGCCACGTCAGGACGTGTAGATATCATCCCATACATGATGCTACCAATCGCAGATGCATAAGGAATGCTGGTCATCGCCGCTATCTCTGCATCAGTCTTGGGAGACATAGACTTGGATAGGGACACGCCATGACATATTGGTAGATGTCCTCTCTTGGAATCATCCATCGAGAACCGCTTCACGATGGTATCAATGTATGTGGACTGGGTGAGACCAAGCAATCTTTTTGATCTATCTCTATAGATCTGTATTCCCAATACAAAAGATGCTTCACCCAAGTCCTGCATCGATAACTTACTCGCTAACCATATCTTCGTTGATTGCAACATTCCTACATCATTCCCAATGAGTAGAATGTCATCAACATACAACACCAGGAATGTCACAGCACTCCCACTGACCTTCTTATACACACAGGGTTCCTCAGGATTCTTTGCAAAACAAAACTCTTTGATTGTACTATCGAATCTGAGGTTCCAACTCCTAGATGCCTGCTTTAGACCATAAATAGATCTTTGAAGTTTGCATACCATATGCTCACTTCCGATAGATGTAAACCCTTCGGGTTGAGACACGTAAATCTCTTCCTTAATATCCCCATTAAGAAAGGCTGTCTTAACATCCATCTGCCATATCTCATAGTCATACCATGCAGCTATGGCTAGCAAAATCCTTATGGACTTGAACATTGCAACTGGAGAAAAGGTTTCCTCAATGTCAACTCCTTGTCTTTGAGTATATCCTTTTGCCACCAATCGCGCCTTGAAGGTCAATACCTTCCCATCCGCCCCAAGTTTCCTCTTGTAAATCCATTTACACCCTATGGGAACAATTCCCTCAGGTGGATCCACGAGATTCCACACTTGGTTCGAATGCATGGAATTCATCTCAGATTCCATCGCTTCAAGCCACTTGGATGATTCGGCATCAGATAATGCTTCCTTGAAAGTCCTTGGATCACATCCATGGTTAGGCTCATCATGGCCCTCTTCAAGAAGCAGACCATACCTCATAGGTGGTCTCGAGACTCTCTCGGATCTTCTAGGAGCTTGTATCTCCTCTCTTGGCTCTTCGGGTGTGGGTTCTACAATTGTGGGTGTCTCTCGAACCTCTTCGAGTTCTATCATCTCGCCTTTTCTATCTAATAGAAATTTTTTTCTAAAAATGTTGCATTCCTAGAAACAAACACCTTTGTTTCTTGGGGATGATAGAAGTAGTATCCAACCGAATTCTTTGGATATCCCACAAAGTAACATAAAATGGATCGACTATCCAATTTATCTCCCACTACCGGCTTCACATAAGCAGGGCACCCCCATATTCTAAGATAAGAATATTTGGGTGGCTTACCCATCCATATCTCATATGGTGTCTTATCAACTGCCTTTGTATGGACATTGTTCAACAACATTGCCGCTGTCTCATGCGCATATCCCCAAAAGGATGGTGGCAACTACGTGAACCCCAACATAGACCGAACCATGTCCATCAAAGTCCGGTTACGACGCTCCAAAACACCATTCAACTGTGGTGTAGCGGGTGGAGTCCACTGTGAGAGAATCTCATTCTCCCTAAGATACTCTTGGAACTCGGCACTCAAGTACTCACCACCTCGATCCGATCGAAGTGTCTTGATGCTTCGTCCCCATTGCTTCTCTACTTCACTTCTGAATTCTTTGAACCTTTCAAAGGCTTCAGACTTGTATTTCATCAAATACACATACCCATACCTCGAAAAATCATCGGTAAAGGTGATGAAGTAGGCATGTCCATGCTTAGTGGTGATGCAAAGCGGACCGCACACATCGGTATGGATCAAATCCAATAACCCTTTGGCTCGCTCCACATGGCCCTTAAAGGGAATCTTGGTCATCTTTCCTTTTAGACAGGATTCACAAGTCGTGAGAGCATTACTATCAGACATATCAAACATGCCTACTCCCACTAACTTGTTCATCCTTCTTAGGGAAATATGTCCTAATCGAGCATGCCATAATTGTGCCATATTAAGAGTATCTTGTTTGCGCTTGTTTGTTGTTGTTATAGCTTGGACATTGTTAAGTGGAATATCTTTCAATTTTAAGGTGTAGAGATCGTTTTCAAGTTCTCCAGTACCAATTAAACATTCATTCTTGTAAATATTGCAAACACCTTTGCTAAATAAACAAGAAAATCCATCTTTATCTAACATAGAAATGGAAATAATGTTTTTCACCAACTCAGGTACAAATAAAACGTCTCTTAACATTAACTTAAAATCATTGTTCAAAAGTAAAGTAACATCTCCAACAGCTTTGGCAGCAACCCTTGCCCCATTGCCCATCCTCAAGAAGGTCTCACCTTCCCTGAGCCTCCTACTTCTTCCCATCACCTGCAAATCATTACAGAGATGTGAGCCACAGCCGGTATCCAATAACCAAGAAGTAGAGTTAATTGAAATGTTTACTTCGATATAGAACATACCGTTTCCAGAACTCTTCTGGGCCAGATATTCCCTACAATTACGCCTCCAATGTCCAGGCTTCTTGCAGTGATGACAGAAGTCAACAGTCTTGTCAGCCTTAACTGGTGCGGCTGCCACAGCGGGAATCGGAGTCTGCCTCTTCAAGGGCGCGTTCTTCTTGGGACGTTGGAAAGAACGCTTCTTTCCCTTCCCAGGTGGACCGGTCTTCGTACCAGATGAAGAGCCCACAAAAAGAACCGGCTTCTCTTTCTTGATAGTGGACTCAAAGGTCACAAGCATATTCACCAACTCCTCAAGGGTCGGCTCCATCTTGTTCATGTTGAAGTTCACCACAAAAGGATCAAATGAGCTAGGCAGTGATAAGAGCAACACGTCGGTGGTCAACTCCGAAGGCAAGATCAGATCCATGCCAACGAGCTTGTCCACGAGCCCAATCATCTTCAGGCCATGCTCATGGACCGAGGCCCCATCTCGCATGCGCATAGTGATCAGCTCCTTGACGGTAGCATGCCTAAGAGGCCGAGTCTGCTCACCAAAGAGCTCCTTGAGGTGCATATGAATGTCAGCAGCATTCTTTGCATCCTCAAAACGCCTCTGCAGCTCATCGTTCCTAGAAGCCTGCATATAACACCTAGCCTTCAAGTCATGGTCACACCAATTCTTGTAGGTCTGCAATTCCTCAGGAGTGCAGCTAGTCGGAGCCTCAGCAGGGGTCGACTCAGTCAGTGTATATGCAATCTTTTCCGAGTTTAGGACGATTTTCAGATTTCTTAGCCAAGTGAGATAGTTAGGTCCGGTTAACACATGTTTTTCGAGTATGGCAGAAAGCGGATTGCGAATTGAAGACATTGTCAAATTTTGTACTGAATAGTAAAACAGATAAATGTTAATGACTATTTTAAAATATTTAATAAGATATAAAGTTTGGACTTTAACTTTATAAATTTTCGCTCCAACTGTTTTGACATTTCCACTACCCTCTAGTGAAAACGGGAAACTCTTTTCCTCAGTAGGTACGTAAGGTCCAATTAGCGAATTATGATCCCGAATAATATCAGCCAATCACAATTCCTAAAAGGTAGTTTCCAATTGCATCACAATGCAGCCCTTACGTAAACTTTTGTCTCACGTTTGATTAGGACCCAATAATATGACGTCGTTCATCTTTACGTGTCAAGCCTTACCCATCGATGTTGAACCTTAATGGACGGTCACCATGAGTTCCCTCAATAATATGAGCCGAAATCATGGGAGTTCCACGTAGTTCACATCACCATGTCAATGGATGTCACAGCTTTCCGGCACCCAGAGCTCCCCAATAATATGAGCCGAGCCCCGAGTACGGAAAGGGGATCGGTTACGGTGACCGGAAGCGCAACAGAAGTTTAAAAAATCGAAATTTTGCTTGGAATTTTCGGCCACCCCACATTTTGTGTAGCAAATACAAAAACAAACACATGTCATACGTAGGGTGTTTGAGAGATATACCTATCAATCTTTAAAAGATTGATTGTGGCTCCAACTTTGTTGTTAAACAACAAAGCTCTTGTATGGCAAGAAAAATCTACAAGCTTTCCTCCTTTCCTTCAAGAATTAGGCCCACCACCAACTTTGTAGATCCACCTCACACTTGCACTAGAAAATGTAAGGCTTTTTCAAAGAGAAGTGACTTGTTTATTCAACTATTGAAGAACACAAAATGAGAGAAAAATTGAGGGAAAAACACCTCACAATTTTCGGCCAACACCCTTGAATGAGGGAG